>NC_053023.1:651056345-651356345 GCF_003073215.2 Triticum urartu | reverse complement strand
GGATCCCTGCTGCACGTCTGCGCCTGTGTCTCCGTTGTGCCGTATCCTGGACGGGCGCAACACGATATTCATCTGTAAAAGAGAGGAACTAAGTTGAAAAAAGGTCGTGCCGAACAGAAGTTATACTAAATAAACAAAGTATAAATTGAAATGGGTAAAATTGAGCTTGATTGTCTCTTATTTTATATGTGTGGAGCCCCTAGAGCAGGGGTATACGGCTATTAAGCCTTTATCAATGATATTTTTGTGCCGGACTCGTCTAGCCGTGTCCATGGTCTTAATGACCTGTTTAGATGTTTTGGCTGGTGAAGCCGTTTTATTGTGGGGCTGTTAAGGCGGCCGCACAATCTTCCGCGTGGGGGGGGGGCGCACTCAATGCTTCCCCTTTAATGAGATGATGCCTCGTGGACCGGGCATCTTAAGCGTAAGAGATGCGTAATGCGGTATTGCGTTAAAGCGGGCGAAAGCTTCGTGTCCCAGCAGTGCTTGATAGCGACTTGAGAATGGGACAATGTGGAAAGTTAGCTTTTCGCGGCGGAAGTTATCGGTGGAGCCGAATATAACTTCAAGCCGGAGAAAACCCATGCAATGGGTATCCAGACCTGGCGTTACCCCTTGAAAGGAGGTTTTGCTGTGGCGAATTCTTGTTGGGTCTATCCCCATGTGGCGGATTGTGTCCTGATATATCAGGTTTAGACCGCTGCCGCCGTCCATCAGGACATTTGTAAACTGGAGTCCGCCAATTATTGGATCGAGTACCAAGGCAGTCTAGCCTGTGTTCCTGATACTTCTAGAATAATCCAGGTGATCGAAGATGATTGGTTTTGACAACCAGTGGCGAGATTCCTTTGGGATAGGCCGTATGGCGCGTACCTTTATGGGCGCCGCACATTTTGTTATGTGAAGTAAGTTTACTATTTTTACTTCTTGTGGAAAATTCTTTTGTTTCCTGGTGTTCTGCTTTTGGGGTTCGTCATCGTCTTCGCTTGGTGTGTCGAGCCCCTTGTGTTCGGCGTTGAGTCTGCCGGATTGTTTGAAGACCCAACAATCTCTGCGGGTATGGTTAGCAGGCTTCCCGGGAGTACTGTGTATTTGACATATACTGTCCAAGATTTTGTTTAGGTTGGATAGCTTGTCCCTGTTATCTTGGAGGGGCGACTTTTTCTGACTCTGCTGTGAGCTTTTGAATCCGGCGTTGACTGCCGTGCTCTTCAGACTGTTTTTCTTAGTCCGGCGACTATCCTTATTGCGTCGCGGTTTTCCGTTTCCATCCCTAGTTTCGGATGTTCTTGGGTCGCTGGTGCTACATCTTGCCAACCAGCTGTCCTCTCCTGCGCAAAAGCGGGTCATGAGGCTTGTTAATGCGGCCATTGTTCTTGGCTTTTCTTGGTCGAGGTGTCTGGCGAGCCATTCGTCTCGAACGTTATGCCTAAAAGCTGCTAAAGCTTTGGCGTCCGGATAGTCGACTATCTGATTCTTTTTGGTAAGAAATCTGTTCCAGAATTGCCGAGCTGACTCTCCGGGCTGTTGAGTTATGTGACTGAGATCGTCTACATCCGGAGGGCGGACATAGGTCCCGTGAAAATTTGCTCGGAAAGCGTCCTCGAGCTCTTCCCAACTTCCAATTGTGTTTTCAGGAAGGCTTTTAAGCCAATGCCGGGCTGGCCCTTTAAGCTTGAGGGGTAAGTATTTTATGGCGTGGAGGTCATCTCCTCTAGCCATATGTATGTGGAGGATATAATCCTTGATCCAGACTCCAGGGTCTGTTGTTCCATCGTATGCCTCTATGTTTATGAGTTTGAATCCCGCTGGAAATTCATTATCCAGGACCTCATCCGTGAAACATAGGGGGTGTGTGGCACCCCTGTATTTGGGTGTGCCGTGATGTTCGAATACTGGTTTTCTTGCATTGCTTACGAGAGCTTACTTTCTTGGCCCATAAATAGACCTGGCTGGGCCATCTTTTTGATGCGAATCCTTGAGTGGGTCGCATGCCGGCTTGAGTGCGGTGCCGCTTGCCGCTTTATGCTGGCCATGGAGTCGTCTATCCAACCGGGTGGCTTTCTTACTTTTTGAATGTGAGGGCTCTAAGGCCTCTTCGTCGAATTCAGGCAGTAGCTTTCGCTTCGGATAGCTTTTAGTGTGGCGACTGCCGCCGTATTTGTCTGCGGTATTGATTACTTTGCTCCATCTGATTCTGAGTGCATCTTCCGCAGTTTTTAGCTTCTGCTTCTGCTTTTTCAGGCCGCGTGCGGTTGCAACGAGCCTTTTGTGGAGGTTCTTCTGCTCCGTGGGCTTATCCGGCGTAAGGTCGTCTGGAATGCCGTTTTCGCCGGGGACGGGTTGTTCGGTTTCTTTATCCGAGTTGCCCTGTTCGGACGGTTGCTCTAAGGCATGCTCGTCGTCTGCCGGCTCATGCGGCTGGGTCTGTATCGAGGCGGGGCTTGGAGCGGCGTTTACGTCGGCGCTTTGATTGCTTTTCGAGAGATTGATCCCTTGTTGCATCCCCATGTTCCTCGTTGTCGCTTCCTTTAGGTGTATCCACCATGTACACATCATGAGATGAGGTGGCTGTCCAATGCCCTATAGGTGTTGGTTCATATGCGTCTCCTGCATCGTCGTCCATACCGTCGATGTCTTCGGAGTCGAAATTGAGCACGTCGTTTAAATTATCGACGGTGGCTACCAAATGGTTGGTGGGTGGGCTTTGAATTTCTTCATCATCCGTATCCCAACCTTGCTGACCGTAGTCTGGCCAGGGCTCTCCTGATAAAGAGAGAGACTTTAGTGATTTCAGAATGTCACCGAAGGGCGAGTGCTGAAAGATGTCCGCGGCGGTGAACTCCATGATCGGCGCCCAATCGGATTCGATCGGTAGGCGCGCAGAGGGCTCGAAGTCCGGAGAGGAATCCGGCCCCTCGGAGTCACGGGCCTTGCGGAGTGCGGGGCTGATGTTCGGCTCGATCGCCTTTGAGATCGCAGCCCCCGAGGCGGCGTCCAACCACTCATCCTCGATCGGCGCAGTAGGCTCCGAATTAAGGGTCGGAACCGATGCGTGTGCGGCCCCAAGGGCACTGTTCGGCGGCAGAGCTAGATCATGCCCATCGTGATAGCGCGGCGCGCTCGGCTGTGGCTCGAAACCATCGAAGATCAAGTCCCCGCGGACGTCAGCCGTGTAGTTTAAACTTCCAAACCTGACCTGGTGGACAGGGGCGTAGCTTTTGATCTGCTCCAGATGGCCAAGTGAATTGGCCCACAGTGCGAAGCTGCCAAAGACGAAGATCTGACCGGGGAGAAAAGTCTCACACTGGACTGCATCGTTGTTGATGATCGAAGGAGCCATCGGGCCTAAAAGCGACGACACATAGAAACTCTTAATGAAAGCACCAATGTCGGTGTCAAAACCAGCGGATCTCGGGTAGGGGGTCCCGAACTGTGCGTCTAGGCGGATGGTAACAGGAGACAAGGGACATGAAGTTTTACCCAGGTTCAGGCCCTCTTGATGGAGGTAAAACCCTACGTCCTGCTTGATTAATATTGATGATATGGGTAGTACAAGAGTAGATCTACCACGAGATCAAGGAGGCTAAACCCTAGAAGCTAGCCTATGGTATGATTTTTGTATGTTGTCCTACGGACTAAAACCCTCCGGTTTATATAGACATCGAAGAGGGTTAGGGTTACACAAAGTCGGTTACAATGGTAGGAGATCTAAATATCCGCATCGCCAAGCTTGCCATCCACGCGAAGGAAAGTCCCATCCGGACACGGGACGAAGTCTTCAATCTCGCATCTTCATAGTCCCGGAGTCCGGCTGATGGTATAGTCCGGCCATCCGGACACCCCCTAATCCAGGACTCCCTCAATGACCTAAAGAAAAAAATGAATGTGTGCGATGGATAGAATGATGAGGGAGGGGGAGGGCGAGGAGGGCGTGTGCATGCACGACAGAAAGTTAGTGCTAGCTACAAAGGTTAGAGGATTGTGTGGGTGAAGAGACTAACAAAGATCATAATTTGATATGAAAGTGGATTCATATATTTGAATAGGAGATCATAGTGTTATAAACATATGCATGCATGAATATAGCGGTGATACACGTGTTGTGGTTTTGCACATGTTATACCATAATGTGATAATGCATGGCGTTCGCAACTCACGGCTAAATGTCGAACAATCTAAACCATACTATACATCGAATAATCTCACATTTTATTTGAATTGTGATAATGTGTGGCGTTTGCAGCTTACAACTAAATATCGAACAATCTAAACAATACTATATATCGAACAACATCTCATTTTATTTGAATTTTTGGTAATGTGTGGTGTTCGCAACTCACATCTAAATACTTGTAGGCGTAGGGGGCGGGGCACCATACATTATGTGATAAACACATTATACATATGAGACATGGTTTAGATTATGAAGATCTAACTAGAGCTTGAAATGTACTGTGATTTGAAATCAACATAAAGTGGATTCAAAAAATCGAGTTCGAGTTCATATAGTACACATAGTTCATATGTAACTCGAGAGTAATCATGTGGTGTGCTGTGAAGATAATACACAAACGATGGTTTAACTTGACAATAATGATGATTGTAGATCTTATTAAAATAGAGAAACGAATTCAAATGGTTTAAATTCACAACAATCATTATTGTAGATCTTATTCAAATAGAGAAACGAATTCAATTTAGTCCATATTGAAGCGGTAGTATATACGTTTGGAATGCACTAAAAATGTTCATTTGAGTAGTAGGTTGCATGCATTATACACGTAGAAAAATATTTTAATTGAACATAACATGAATTGAAAGTTTTGAGTGACATTTGTAGTGCGAATTGATTTGGTACAGTACATGGGACTACACTCTCTTGCGTGCTGCGAATTGATTTTTTTTCGTCGACGGAAGTGCGAATTGATTTGGTACATTACATGTTAGGCTTGTCCGGAAATTTCAACTCGTGCCTTGTTAGCCCAAAATATTAAAGATATATCTTTGTCTCGTTGTGCTCTAAAAACTCCCTCCATCTCAACCCGCGCCTTCCTATTCCAAAATTACAACGCGCGTGAAAACTCCCACCTCCTGTGAAATCCCGACACACGAAATGCCCGTGATACCCCTGAACCGAAAGAACCACCTCAAATCGGTGGGGGTACTTTCGTAACTTACCCCACATTTTGGATAAGCGCGTCTCTAAGCCATGGTTCCCCACTCCCATCCCATCCGCCCACCCATTCGTACATCGAGGCCGCGAAAACCCACGAAGCCCCACACCCTCCTCTGTCCGCCACCCAGCCGGAGCCTCTTCCCCGACGATGTCGTCCACAGCAACACCTCGACGTCCCTCATCCACCATACCGAATGAGGATCCGTCGTCGATCTGGTCGTCCCGCCGGTTCATCCACCCCATCCTTCACCTCCTAGGAGCTGCCCCGATGTTCCCCTCGTCTTTCGCGCCACCTCTATTCCCATACCGCTGTCTTCACCTACACCACCGGAAGAGCAGCATCATCACCGTTTCCTCGGATGAAGCTCCGGCATAATCGGCGCCACCAAAGAGGTTGTACACTAATCGCTGCATTTTCTTCTTGATTCGATCTCACGGTACTGTCGGCACTCGGTCCCGGGCCGACACGGTGCGGCTTCATCCATGGCGGCATCGCCGGCCACTTCCTCTACGGCGTCGCTCCCTCGGTAGCAACGTGCACATCAGTAGGAGTTGTTGCTGCTTTAGCTCTTGCTCGCGCTGCTGCTCTGCTCTTGCTGTCGGTCCCCTGCCTGGTCTGCTCGTGCTCGCGCTGCTGCTCTAGCTCTTGCTCTTCCTTGCAATGCTGCTCCAATTTAGCTACACTTCAGCCGACTGAATCGACTTTTGGGTTAGTCGATTTTTAGGGGGTGGGGGGCTCGCTAGAGTTAAGGAAGAACCAGCTGCAGCGGGAAGGGGGGCTCGCCGGAGAGGTACCCCGCTATCTATCTTAGGGTTCAGGGTAGGGGTTGTGGTCGCCGATGGTGGTGGGGCGGTGGCGTGGGGATCGCCGGAGAAAAAGCTCGGCATGGGGGGCTAGAGGGATGGCCGGGGCGGCGGCGGACCAGCGGTGGGGAGTGTTTTCGGGGCGGACGGGGCGGCGTACCGCCGGTCGAGGGTGGCTGGGGGCGGCTGTTTGGCCGGTGGTGGCTGGCGGCTTAGGGGGGTGGAGGTTGAAGATGAACTACAGGCCCTTGATTTTCTATCCAATGGCTGAAAAATCGACTGACCAGGGATGAAAAAGTCAGTCGACTCACGTGTAGCCTCACCTCTAGTGCGCTCAGTTTCAACAGTAAAATTCAGTTTCGACAGCAAAATTCAGTTTCGACAGTTAAGTTCAGTTTCGATAGTTAAATTCAGTTTCGACAGTTAAGTTTAGAGATGAGCGGCTGATGTATTTTACATCTAGCACTTTCTGGTTATGTATTTTACGTCATCTATTGGAGATGCTATTAGAATTCCACTGAGATTAACGTTGTCTCTCTTGTCCTACTTCAGCCTTGGCGTCGTACATCTCACCGGAGCTGCTCCAACGACAAAACCCTCCATCACAACGGAGCAGTACCCCGGGCTCCATCTCAAGATGCCTAAGATCTTCTTCCCCTCCTCCAACAGCCAAGTCAGCCGGATCATCCTCACCGACCAACCCAATCATGATGAGATCGACATGACTTCGCCAAAGAGGTTGTACCCTTGTAGCATCTCTTTTTTACTCTACATGTTATATATATTGTCCACTGAGCACACACAGCAACGTGAAATACGATTAGTTTCTTCTACTATATGACAAGTAGTGAGGTACCAGGCAACTTAGCTATCCGTGATGGACTCTCTTGAACGCCATCATTATTTATCTCTGCGTGTTTGAGCTGTGCATTTGTCGATGGGCCTGGGAGTTGAGCTAGTAGGGCAGGGGCCTGGGTCCAAAGTAGTAGAAGTAGCACAAAAACATTTTTTAGTGTAGGGTTTTCCTTGCTCAAGCCTGCCTACTAGAATCGCCAGTGCTTGAAAGGAAAAGTGAAGGAAAAACATAGGAATTGGAAAGTCTCCTATGGTACTACTATTCATGCATTTGGTTCAAAGGAATGGAGCAAAGAAAAACTGTAGGATTTGCTCCTTTAGTGTCTCCTTGAAAGAAAAACCGTAGGAATTTTAATATCCACTTGTCCTCCTTTTCAAATTCCTATTCATGAAGCACAAGACTAAGAGATAGTAGCATAATAGCATTATAACCGTACATTTTCTTGTGGTTTGACTTAATCCCACCATGCTTGTTTGCATCCTATGATCTTCCAATTCTTGTGAACCAAACATCGAGATTGGCATAAATCATGTGTTTTTAAATTCCTTGTTTTGTATGTGCATTCATATCCTATCACTATGTATTTCCTATCCTTGCATTGTTAGAATCCTCCAATTCAAACGAGCCCTTACAGAATTACTTCTCTTATAGATAGTTGTCAAAGAAAACCTTGCGTGGTTTGTCCCGCTCCTGCTGCGCCGTCGTCCACCCCAGATCAGCTGCTCCAACGACAGAAGTGTCCAGCACAGCAGGGATCCGGCCTCCAGACTGTCTTTCGCCGCCTCAGATCTTCTTCCCCGCCGCCGGCAGCCATGAAAACTGCATTACCATCATCAACCGAACAGATGACCTCGAGGACTACACGGGTCCGCAAGAGAGGTCACATTCTTTCGTGTCTTCTTACGTTATGCATCGCTTAATATTACATGCTACTTTATCGTCTTGTTCATCGATTAGACTCTGAGTCAGCTCCAAACTAATGGTCAAACTTGAGTTTTTAAATGGTTGTGGGGTACATATTGGGGCCGCAATCAGTAGTATCTATCTACTATCTGGTTAATCTCTGGTGTCTACTATGAGTTTCATGTTGGGTGGGAAATAAACAGTAAAGAATCCATTATCTGTATTTTTTAAGTGAAGCCATTATCTGCCTGCTATCATTGGTTTTGGGTCTATCCACAGGTTGCTACCATCACTCTGGATTTCTGCATGCACTCCTTACATAATCTCACTAGGTTTTTATTCCTATGCATGACAGTTATTGTAAACAATGGAACTGAACATGTAGAGCAAAAGAGAGGAGCCTTGCGTGGCAATAAATTTCATGCAGACGTCGCTCCATGGTAGGCGCAAAGGCAGCCCCCTCCACCCATTTCGGATTGTAATTGAGAGGAAGATATCTATTCTGAGGGGGGTTTAGAAGGACAAGACCACTCATATTTACCCCCTGAGGTCTTCGCTCTAACTTGACATGCTGATGTTGGTTATATCATGCATATGGTGCCTTGCATTGCTTACTTTATACATCAAATATGTCATCTGCTTTGTTTAGACATCCTTTGTGTGAATGTCATATGTTTAGTTTATTCATCGTTTATGTGAACTATGCAACGCCATCATGTTTATCTAGGCATCATATATGTGAATTTTGCAATGCCATCCTGCTTAGCCAGTCATCTTATATGTGAATTATATCAGGCCATCTTTTTTTCGTTACGTATTACATAGTACATTCAACTACTCTTCGTGTGCATCAGCCATTTGACATGGTGATGGAAAATTCTGGAGTGAAAACAAGGTCTTCAGAGTAGACTATGCTATCTGACGAAGCGCATATCTCGCTGGTTACGGATAGCTCCTCAGAGGAGGATTTAGAGACAGATGACCAGTCCTATCCCCCCCGAGGTGTATGCTCTAACTTGGCAGGGTTATGTTGCTCATGTCGTGTGTACGGTGTCTTGCATTGCTATGTCATTTGATTAGTTTAGACATGCTTTGTGTGAATGCCACCTGTTTAGTGTCTAATTACCATATATGTGAATTATGCATTGCCATCTTGTTGCAAGAAATTATATATGTGAATTATCCAATGCTATCTTGTTGCAAAGGCATTATATATGTGAACTATGCAATGCCATGCTGTTTAGCCAATCATCATGTATGTGAATTATATCATGCTTTTTTTGTATTACGTGTTCCATTTGTTGACAACGTTTGTATATTCAACTACTCTTCCTGTGCATCAGCCATTTGAAGCGGTGATGGAAGTATCTGGAGTGAAAACAAGGTATTCAGAGCAGAAAATGCTACCTGCGGAAGTAGACATCTTGTTGTTTACAGAGAGCTCCTCATAGGAGGATTCAGAGACTGATGACCAATCCTATTTCCCCCCCTGAGGTCTATGCTCAAACTTGGCAGGGTTATATTATCCATGTCATGCATGTTGTCTTGCATTGCTTAGTTTTTACATCATATATGGATTGCCATCTGCTTACTTGCTTACTATATAAATCATATATTTGAATTATATCATGCCATCATGTTTACATACATAGCATCTATCTGAATTATGGCATGGCAACCCATTTAATAAAGACATCATATAGTTATATCATCTCATCTTATTTAGTGGTTACAGTCATCATATTTTGTATTATGTCATTCCATCCGTGAATTATATCATGCTATCATGTTTCCATAGGCGGCATGTATGTGACTTATGGCATGCCAACCTATTTAATAAACACATTATATAGTTATATCATGTCATCCTGTTTACATAGTCATCATATTTTGAACTATGTCTTTCCATCTTTTTTAGTTAGCCATCATAATGTGAAATTGTGTCATGCTATCATGTTTAGTTAGCCATCATATATGTGAAATTATGTCATGCTATCCTGTTTAGTTAGACAACATAAATGTGAATTATTTCATGCTCTCTTTTATTCCCCACTATCCATTGCACCTGTCTATCATACAATGTCTATACTTTCAATTACTTTTCTTTTTTATCAGACATTTGAATTGGAGAGGATGATGGCAGTATCTAAGGGAGTAACAACACGGTCTTTAGAAAAGATAGTGCTACCAGTTGATGCAGATAGAACCACGGTTCTACTTGCCCAAGAACCAGCCCCACCATACATAACCCAGACTCTCACAGATTGTACCCCTACCAGTTGGACAGAGAACCAGCTACACCCCTTCTAACCCCAACCCCGGCAGGTAGTAACCCAGTTCCAGTTGACACATCACCGTCTCCACCACAGAGAACCCAAACACGAGCAGTTTGTAAGGGAACTGCAATGCCCAAAGCACGAGGACACCACTCCGAATCCCAACTCAACGCTTAAAGGAGAAGAAGATTTGTTCTCAGGTCAGGTTCTATAGCTATGGTTCAAACTCCTTTGCTCTTACATCACTGTATTTACTCATACCAACTATTTTCAAATTTGAAGGACGGAATTGAAACTCCAATGGCGCAACAGGTATGTTTTAAACCTGTTTCTTTAACTGGTTTGCTGTTGTAACTTGCTCTATGTTGATTTCAGTTTCAATTGAATAAACAGTTATGTTCTTATGTCATGCACATTACAAGTGTTGTTATTGCTCTATAGTTTCCCACACTTATATTCTGTCTATTCTGCTTTCTCTTGAACAAATATTATTTGAACTCTGTCTCTATCTTGATTTGGCAACAAAACCTAGAATGATATAGACCATAAAGTGACCATGGTACATAGATATATGTTTGTTTCATGCTGTTATCCTGTCCACTTTACTACTGAATTGATTTACCAAAATGAGTTTCATATACAACATGGTAAACCTGTGATGTGTCTGCTTGTTTCTCTTTTAGAATGCAGACAAAATATTGGAGAACAGTACCCCGTTATGCAATGGTAAAGGAAGTAATGCAGATAAGGTTCAAGATAGTAAGACATCCCTGTTGGTCTCCAAGAAAGCTGATAAAAACTATCTTGACGACAGTGAGAGAACCCAAAAGTCCTGTCTTGTTGTATTGTTCAAGTTACTGGCCAGTACTGCCGGCACAAGCTCTTCGAACTCACTGCCTGAATGAGTTTGTCTTCTTGAGTCTCAACTTCAAGTTGAAAGACATCAATCAGATGTGCTGTGATAGAAAGCTGAAGGACTGAGGACGTCCCTGCAGAATTCAGATGCATACTTTCAGGTGCAACAGCAAATGCTGGAGGATTTAAGCGTCAAACAAGAGAAAGTTAATAAGCTTGCTAAGCATCTTGCCAGCATTATGGGTACACATGATATTGTTTCTTGAGATCTTCTGAAGTGGTTTCAGTTCTGGACTTGTTTTGCTGCGGCGTTTATTTGCGCTGGTCGCCAACTTTGAGAACCAGTGTATATGATATGCTGCTTTGTTCCCTATATTTGCACTGGTGGCGAACTTTGATGCCCAATGAATGTAATATGTGTAATAGCCGTGATAGCCTAGCGTAAGTTGCTTGCTTATTTATTTCCTTGTTGTCTTGTTTATTTGTTTGCTTGTAGTGAGTGCAGTTCTTTTTCGCGGTTTTCTAATGGCCGCAATAACCAATTTTTTAAAACTAGGCCACAATAACTATGTGCTACATATTTACTGTAGTGACACTGGGCCTCCTACGGGACGTAGAAACAATGGTCCTTCTACGGGCCGTAGAAACAAACAATGGGCCTCCTACGGGGCGTAGAAACAATGGCCCTTCTATGGGCTGTAGATACAATGGGCCTTCTATGGGCCATAGACACAATGGCCCTTCTACGGGCCGTAGACACAATGGGCCTTCTACAGGTCGTATCATCAATGGGCCTTCTACGGGCCGTATGATCGATTGGCCAATAACAGACCGCATTATGGTCGTAAATGGGCTAGAGTTGGAATCGTCCGTTCATGGGCCGACCATAACTGGCCGTCATTAATTGGCTGTATTTGATGACGCTATGAAAAGGGCCCAACGTATTAATAGGCCACAAACGGGCCAAATGTAACCACGGGCTGAATTTGGCCCACAAGCAGAAAATTACAGTAATAGGCCGTAAGTAACTGAATGCTGGAAATGAGCCCAAGAATAAATGGGCCCTGAGAAGGCCGAAAGATAACATGGGTTGGAAGCAGCCCAATGGAATAATGAGCCGTTAATGGGTATAAAGTGATACACTGTTCATTACGGGCCAGTTTCACCACGGGTCGTTAATGGGCCAAGAGTTACAAAGGGCCTCATATGGGCCGAAAGACGTCATGGGCCATACATGGGCCGGAAGTTAGAACGGGCTGGAATCATATTGGATGGCCCAAATGATGCTACTATGCCTAATTCGGATAGGTCGTAATGGGCCCTGGGTTAGCGGGCTGTAAATGGGCTATATGTGAACAGGCCGTTAACACGCTTTCCGTGGGCCGGCCCGCCACCTTTTGACCAAGTCAAATGGGCCGACCTTTTCACGGGAATGGGCCTTTGTTGGGCCGTGCCATGTGTCGACGTATCATAGACGCCTTTGGTCCAATGAGTGGATGGTATCTGTCCCAACGGTGAGCCGACACGTGTTTCCTCCAGCCAATGATGATTTTACACATGGAAAATTCCCATTGGTCGGGGGTGTTAATGGGTTATCGAATCCAAAACCGGACCCGATAGCTTAACGGTGTTCCCTTACGGTGGATGCCACGTGTCGGTCACCCTTGATGAAAGCACTTCTATGACACATGATTTATCGTCATGGAAGTGGACACTTCCGTGATGATAATTTTGGTAATGTCATGGAACACTTCTACGACAGCACAACTATGACTATCTTGATTCTGTCATAAAATCTTCATGGATGTACATGCATGACAGAAAACGTGACCTACTGTGACAAACACATATCATCACGGAAGTGTATTTTTTTGTAGTGTAGTTCTGTGTCTCCCTAGGTTATGATTGTTATATGATGAATATCATCCAAAGAATTTACCGATCCAATGCCTACGAGTTTTCCACATATTGTTCTTGCTAAGTTACTATTGCTATTGCTACTGTTTCAACTGTTACAAAACTGTTACTGCTGTTGCCGTTACCACTATTAATGTTACCACTACTATCAAACCATCATATTACTGTGCCACTGATCACTCTGCTCCAGATATTTAATCTCCAGGTGTGGTTGAATTGACAACTCAACTGCTAATACTTGCAAATATTCTTTGGCTCCCCTTGTGTCAAATCTATAAATTTGGGTTGAATACTCTACTACCCTCAAAAACTGTTGTGATCCCTTATACTTGTGGGTTATTAGTGTAGTTCTCCCACCATGCAGTTGTTGGTCCATCTAGCTGGTGGGCGGCAAACCTCACCTTCTCAATGTCATTGCATCATGTTGTGACTAGCTCCCTCCTATCTTGCGGAGCCAGTCGTCTGCAACAATCGGCTCAGTGCTACTTGAAAACACTGGTGGGTTCAGACTCAGGAAACGGGTAAGGCTATCCACTTGGGGTGGCGGCGGTGGGTTGTTGTTGTTTTCGTTCTGGTTCTAGATGAGCATCTGCATGAGAGCATTCTGGTTCTGGATCAACTAGGTGAGTTCCGGTGGAAAGTTGGATCCCGGGTCACATCTCAGAGGCATCTGATGGGTTTAGAGTGGATGATAAATTAGAATAGAATAAGGGCCTAATAAATAAAATCACACTACCCATATGCATATTATAGCAATAAAACTTCAAATCGGACCAATTCAATTTAAATCAAAGAAGTTCACATGAATAATCAAACCTAAGGTAAGCCATGTCACAAGATTTGACATGGTCTCATAAATGAATAAAACTAATCGAATAACAAAATCGAATTCCTAAACTCTCATGGTGGTATAAAATCTTACGCTCTTCCGATGATGAGCAGTCAACCATGTTGACATCGGGTGTCGGTGTCAAAACCGGCGGATCTCGGGTAGGGGGTCCCGAACTGTGCGTCTAGGCGGATGGTAACAGGAGACAAGAGACACGATGTTTTTACCAAGGTTCAGGCCCTCTCGATGGAGATAAAACCCTACTCCTGCTTGATTAATATTGAT
The DNA here is from genome assembly GCF_003073215.2 of Triticum urartu. NCBI lineage: Eukaryota > Viridiplantae > Streptophyta > Magnoliopsida > Poales > Poaceae > Triticum > Triticum urartu. The sequence continues at coordinate 651,342,441 of NC_053023.1, read as the reverse complement.
GATATGGGTAGTACAAGAGTAGATCTACCACGAGATCGGAGAGGCTAAACTCTAGAAGCTAGCCTATGGTATGATGTGATTCTGTCCTACGGACCAAACCCTCCGGTTTATATAGACACCGGAGGGGGCTAGGGTTACACAGAGTCGGTTACAAGGAAGGAGATCTACATATCTGTATTGCCAAGATTGCCTTCCACGCCAAGGAGAGTCCCATCCAGACACAGGACGAAGTCTTCAATCTTGTATCTTCATAGTCCAACAGTCCGACCAAAGGTTATAGTCCGGCTGTCCGGATACCCCCTAATCCAGGACTCCCTCATCGGGCGTTCTTGGATCACTCTCCGTGTTGTCATCTCCGAGCTCGTCATCCTGGTCCTTGTCCTGGCTGACATAGGCACCATAAGAGTGATCCTCCTAGATGTTTTCCCCTCATCCAGCTTCTCCTCAGCCTCCTCAAGATGAAGCTTCAGGTCATCGTACTTCTCTTGTAGTGCATCTGGCTCTCCCTCATGCTCGATGTGAGCGTCCTTTAGGTCCTCCTCGAGCTCGGCCTTGCAGGTCATGAGGTTCTTGCTCACGATCAGGTTGTGGTCCAGTACTACCTCCATCCTGCGAATGTGCTCCTCCATGTCCTGGATATGGGATGCTATCGTCTTGTGTTCCAGGGTACGCACCACTTCTCCATTCGATTTGCGGTGTCCATACATGACAAAGGAGATCTTCTTGAGGTCCATCATACTCATCTCGAATGAGTCCATGAGCAATGTGAGCAGTGATGCCCCTGCCCAGGCCTGATGATGTAGTATCCAGATGGAAATCAATGGGCTCGGTGGGGACTCCGATGATGCGTCCGGGATATGGACATCCATCCTCCAACGCATCTCCTCGGTCAAGGTGGTCGTGAAGGTTCCAGTGAGTTTGGGCAGCGCAATCTCCAGGTGCTTCACGATCTTCATCAGTTACCGTCCAAAGGGCATGGTCTCATCAGGCTGCTCAAACTCAACAATGGCAGCCGACATCTACATTTTGAAAGAGAGGAGAAATTAGTAATGAAGCAGAGAAAAGTATGAAACCAAAGGATATATAGGGAAATTATAAAAATAAAGATTTATCCTATGGCTTTCCATTTTCTAGGGGTCACGTCCTATAGTCAACGTGTGCTCTGATACAATCTTGTAGCGACCCAACCCGATAAGGATTGAAGTCTTCGTGCTTACCGTGCTAGTCCCTGGATCGACTTGCTAGCACACATAGTGCTCGATGAAATAACAGAAATAACACACATCTCTTTATTACATTGATAGTCCTAGATCAATTACAATTTACTACAAGATATGTCATAATACCAAATAAAACAAATATTGCGGAAGCAAAGTAGTAAATAAGTCCATCAACTCCATGAGCAAAAGCTGAGTGTAGAACATCGACCTATCGCACCTTAATCCTCGTCAGATATATCTGCAACGTGATAAGTTGTAGCCATATAGGTCAGTGCAATGAACGTACTCACAAGTCACATCATAAGTATAATGAACCTATTTGTACATGCAATTTGGCTGGTGGAAAGCTCTAAGTTTAGTTTGCATAAAGCTAATTTCTTTTCCCTAGTGCAAAAGATATTTTTCTACCACTACAAAATAGCATATGATTGAGATGGTGTCCTCGTCACAATCTATTCCCAAAGTTTAATTAAACTCAAATGATTAAGTTAAGGGTGATGAGATCTCCCTGCATTTCCACTACTAGATGTTGTTTGTAACCAGGGACACGACTAATTAATTATGTTGACACTCTGTAGAGGTTGCGCACTTTTCCCCACAAGAGTCGACCACCTCCATGATCGGAAGATTGAGACATAGTTTTTCGAAAGTATCCCCCCTTAACCCACGGATAGGACGGTACACCTACATATTCTACATTAGCTAGCCTATCCCGAAAGAGGTCACACTATCTACTCAACTAAGCCAGAGCCCATATGACTTGTGGCTGCACATGTAAGCTTCTAGACATGAAAATATGTTTGATCCTGAGCAGACGGACCACTAGTGTGCACTCCCATGGATTCCCCATGAATGCTCCCACTGTACATCGCCACCATTCAAACAAATTCCTCCCAGGTAGTTCATTAATTATCCTAGGTTCTGTTTACTACATTGTCACTCATACTTTATGATGAATCACTCCCCAATCCATGTCTACTTTAGCGAAGCAATGTAATGTAAAATGGTGGCACAATGTTGTAAGATTCAAACCTAACTCAATGAACTACTAGGTGTAAAGCACAGCCATCCGGCATTCTGACCATGCAATCCTACCGCAAAGGACTAAGTGCATATAAAACATAGGTAATGAAAACATGATCAAGATGTAAACTTGCCTTGGTATTGTTGGTTCAACTCTGGAGAATGATAGTACTCGGCTGCGCACTCCGGACAATCTATCGTCAAAGTAAATAAACATACATACACAATCATTCCAGAGAACCAAAATAATATGCAACATGCAAAGACTCGGAAAATCCAACACACTTAACTTGCATGAAAATTCCTAACTGCAAAAACAACAAGTGACATATGGTTCCAAAATGTGATGTGAATTAAGGTGCATACAAGGCATAGTAGTAAAACTATTGTGCACAGATCCTAATTGTGTGAAAATATTTTGAATATGGTCCAAGTCATAGGGTTTGGCTACGGTGACAAAATGCAAAAATAATCAATTCAAACGGGGCTACAATTTAGGAGATATGGCCGAATAGAGTTCGAATTTGAATTTGAATTTAAAACAATTCAAATTTGAAATAACCAAAAGTTTGCAAAGATGGGTTCTGTGGATAGATCTAATCAGGATGAACAAATTGTCGTTGGTTTCATCTAATTTGGGTCTATGATATGTCTCCAACGTATCTATAATTTATGAAGTATTCATGCTATTATATTATCTGTTTTGGATGTTTATGGGCTTTATTATACACTTCTATATTATTTTTGGGACTAACCTATTAACCGGAGGCCCAACCCAAATTGCTGTTTTCTTGCCTATTTCAGTGTTTCGAAGAAAAGTAATATCAAACAAAGTCCAAACAGAATTAAACCTTTGGGAGAGTTATTTTTGGAACGGAAGCAATCCAGGAGACTTGGAGTAGACATCAGGGATGCTTCGATGAAGCCACGAGGCAGGGAGGCGCGCCCTACCCCCTGGGCGCGCCCCCAACCCTTGTGGGCCCCTCGTGGCTCCCCTGACCGACTTCTTTTGCCTAAATATGTCCATATACCCTAAAATCATCGAGGAGCACAACAGATCAGGAGTTCCGCCGCCGCAAGCCTCTGTAGCCACCAAAAACCAATCGTGACCCTATTCCGGCACCTTGCCGGAGGGGGATCCCTCACCGGTGGCCATCTTAATCATCCCGACGCTCTCCATGACGAGGAGGGAGTAGTTCACCCTCGGGGCTGAGGGTATGTACCAGTAGCTATGTGTTTGATCTCTCTCTCTCTCGTGTTCTTGATATGGCACGATCTTCATGTATCGCGAGCTTTTCTATTATAGTTGGATCTTATGATGTTTATCCCCCTCTACTCTCTTGTAATGGATTGATTTTTCCCTTTGAAGTTATCTTATCGGATTGAGTCTTTAAGGATTTGAGAACACTTGATGTATGTCTTGTCGTGCTTATCTGTGGTGACAATGGGATATTCACGTGATCTACTTGGTGTATGTTTTGGTGATCAACTTGTGGGTTCAATGAACTTATGCAGAGGGGTTGGCACACGGTTTCGTCTTGACTCTCCGGTAGAAACTTTGGGGCACTCTTTGAAGTACTTTGTGTTGGTTTGAATAGATGAATTTGAGATTGTGTGATGCATATCGTATAATCATACCTGAGGGAGTCCTGGATTAGGGGGTGTCCGGATAGCCGGACTATAACCTTTGGCCGGACCGTTGGACCATGAAGATACAAGATTGAAGACTTCGTCCCGTGTCCGGATGGGACTTTCCTTGGCGTGGAAGGCAATCTTGGCAATACGGATATATAGATCTCCTCCCACTATAACCGACTCTGTGTAACCCTAGCCCTCTTTGGTGTCTATATAAACCGGAGGGTTTTAGTCCGTAGGACAACATACAATCATACCATAGGCTAGCTTCTAGGGTTTAGCCTCTCTGATCTCGTGGTAGATCTACTCTTGTACTACCCATATCATCAATATTAATCAAGTAGGAGTAGGGTTTTACCTCCATCGAGAGGGCCCGAACCTGGGTAAAAACATCGTGTCCCTTGTCTCCTGTTACCATCCGCCTAGACGCACAGTTCGGGACCCCCTACCCGAGATCCGCCGGTTTTGACACTGACATTGGTGCTTTCATTGAGAGTTCCTATGTGTCGTCACCGTCAGGCTTGATGGCTCCTTCGATCATCGTTGGCGATGCAGTCAAGGGTGAGACTTTTCTCCCCGGATAGATTTTTGTATTCGGCGGCTTTGCACTGTGGGCCAATTCACTTGGCCATCTGGAGCAGATTGAAAGCTACGCCCCTGGCCACCAGGTCAGGTTTGGAAGCCTAAACTACACGACCGATATCCGCGGAGACTTGATCTTTGACGGGTTCGAGCCCTTGCCGAGTGCGCCGCACTGTCCCGATGGGCATGATTTAGCTCTGCTGCCGGACAATGTTCAGGAAGTCGCACCTGCAGCCGCTCCGGCCTTCAATTCGGAGCCAACTGCACCATCCATGGACGGGTGGTTGGGCCCTACCACGGAGGCCGCAGTTTCAATGGTGATCGAGCCGGATACCCTTCGTGAGGCCCGTGACTCCAAACCGCTGGACTCCCCTCCGGACTCCGAGCCGCCCGCGCCCCTGCCGATCGAATCCGATTGGGCGCCGATCATGGAGTTTACCGCCGTGGATATCTTTCAGCACTCACCCTTCAGGGACATACTGAATTCACTAAGATCTCTCTCCCTGTCAGGAGAGTCCTGGCCGGATTATGGCCAGCAAGGTTGGGATGCGGATGATGAAGAAATTCGGCGCCCACCCACCACCCACTTCGTAGCTACTGTCGATGATTTAACCGACATGCTCGACTTCGACTCCGAAGACATCGACGGTATGGACGACGATGGAGGAGACGACCAGGAACCAGCGCCTATAGGGCACTGGAAAGCCACCTCGTCGTATGACATATACATGGTGGGCACACCTAAAGAAGGCAACGGCGACGGAACGGCGGAGGATGACCCCTCCAAGAAGCAACCTAAGCGCCGGCGTCAGCGGCGCCGCTCTAAGTCTCGCCAAAGCAAAAATGGTGATTCCGGCACAGGAGATAATAACAACCAGGACAGTACCGAAGACAACCCCCTCCAGCAAGATTCAGCACAGGAGGATGGAGAAGCCAGCCCTCCTGAGAGAGCGGCAGACAGAGAGGAAGAGGATGATAATTACATGCCTCCCTCCGAAGACAAGGCAAGCCTCGACGACGACGAATTTGTCGTGCCTGAGGATCCCGCCGAGCAAGAGCACTTCAAGCGCAGGCTTATGGCCACAGCGAGCAGCTTTAAGAAAAAGCAGCAGCAGCTTAGAGCTGATCAAGACTTGCTAGCCGACAGATGGACTGAAGTCCTTGCGGCCGAGGAATACGAACTCGAATGCCCCTCCAAGAGCTACCCAAAGTGCAGGCTGCTACCCCGATTAGAGGAGGAAGCATCTAAACCCACATCTCCAGCGGCTGACCGGCCACCTCGCGGCCGCGATAGAGAGGCCTCTCAGCACACAACTCAAGCCGCACCCCGGCGTAACTCAAAAAACACCAAGGCACGGGGAAATGCGTTAGACCTGTGATATATAATGGAGGACAAAGCAAGGCAAACAAGATCGATCTACGGATCGCGTGGGCGCCCCACGACACGAGATGATAGCCGTCACGCCGGATACATTAAAGGTAAATCCGGCCGGGCCGAATACAATAGACAAAGCTCATTCGAGCTGCGTCGTGATATAGCCCAATACAGAGGCGCCGCACACCCGCTATGCTTCACAGATGAAGTAATGGATCATCAAATCCCAGGGGGTTTCAAACACGTGAATATTGAATCATACGATGGTACGATAGATCCTGCGGTATGGATTGAGGACTATCTCCTTCATATCCACATGGTCCGTGGCGACGATCTACATGCCATCAAATACCTCCCACTCAAGCTTAAAGGACCAGCCCGGCATTGGCTCAACAGCCTGCCAGCAGAATCCATTGGGTGTTGGGAAGACCTGGAAGCCGCATTCCTCAAAAACTTCCAGGGCACCTATGTGCGATCACCAGACGCCGATGACCTAAGCCACATAATTCAGCAGCCAGAGGAATCGGCCAGAAAATTCTGGATACGGTTCCTAACCAAGAAAAATCAAATCATCGACTGTCCGGATGCAGAGGCCCTAGCGGCCTTCAAACATAACATCCGCGACGAGTGGCTTGCCCGGCACCTTGGACAGGAAAAGCCAAAATCGATGGCAACCCTCATGACACTCATGACCCCCTTTTGTGCGGGAGAAGAGAGCTGGCTGGCTCGCAGCAGCAACATGTCAAAGAGCCCTGGTAATTCGGATACCAAGGACAGCAATGGCAGGTCACGTCGCAACAAGCACAAGCGCCGCATTAACAGCGACAATACGGAGGATGCGGCAGTTAATGCCGGATTTAGAGCCTCTAAGCCCGGTCAGCGGAAAAAGCCATTCAAAAGAAGCACTCCGGGCTCGTCCAGTTTGGACCGTATACTTGATCGCTCGTATCAGATACATGGCACCCCCGACAAGCCAGCCAACCACACCAACAGCGATTGTTGGGTGTTCAAGTAGGCCGACAAAATAAATGCCAAGCAAAAAGGCAAGGGGCTACATATCGACGACGAGGAGGAGCCCCGGCCGCCGAACAACAGAGGAGAGAAGGGTTTCTGTGACACCCCAAAAATTTTGGCCTTATTTTATTAATTAAAATTTTGCCAGGAATTAAAACTTTGAATTTCTGAACTCCATTTTGATTTTTAAATCATTTCCTTCCCTGTTATGATGAGTTTTTCCCAAAGAGAAAACTTTTCAAATATGTTATTGGACTTGTTTAACCTCTCAAGAAAAACTTTTATTTTATCAGTATAACTAATTATCTAATTAAATTGCTTGATCTTTATTTTCTTGAAAAATGGTTTTTCAAGGTTAAATGGCCATATTTGAACTACAACCATTTGATAAATTCACTTAAAATTCCAACCAAAATTTGGAGATGTCATGTGATGTTTTTAAATCACTTTTATGCAAAAATATATTTTATTCATGAAATATTTTGAGCTCTACACTCAATTTTTCTTCTCTGGTCCAGAGTGCAATTTGCACTACAACCCATTTAAATAATTCTTTCTAGTCTCCACCAAAATTATGGGATATTGGTAGTAACATATGATTCAACTTTATGCAAAAACATAGTGCTGTTCTTTGAAAATTTTGAGTGAATCAACCTCTTTTCCATTCTGGTCCAGCCTTGTGATTTCTAATACAACCCTATTTAATTTTGCTCCAATGATCTTGTGCTCATCCGCGAGTGTGTCCACTAGCGCTCGTCGCCGCCACTACGCCCTAGCTACAGAATGGCGGTCGCCGGCGACCTTATCCGCAGCCGCCGAGGAACCGCCTTGGCTCGCCCATATAAGGAGCCCCGAGCTCATCTCCGCACGCAGGCAGTCCCAAGCCACCTCCCGAGGACCCCCATTGGCAGCCAATCGACTCGGGGAGGCCTCCTTCCTCATCTCCGGCAACTCCTGCCGCCGCCACCGCCCCGGCCAATCCGGCACCACCAGGGCCTCCCCCTCTCCGTTCTCTTCGCCAGGAACCTCCTCATCCTCCCGTGAACCCGTCCCCCTACTCAATTTTGATCGGGAACCCCAGTAGCCTCAAACACACCCTGCTCCCGAAGCTCCCTCCGCCGCGAAGCTCGTCGCCGGCAACTCCGTCCACGTCGGCGACCATGGCGGGTACCCCCGAGTTCGTCTCGACCTCCTGAGCACGTCCATGCACTCAGATCAGCGAGGGATGCCGCCATTCACCGGCGAGCCTCGCCGGAGCTCCGCCCCTGTTCGGTCAGGGGGAGACGCGCGCGCGTGGACCAGTCAAACCTGACCAGTGGGCCAGGCGGGCCCACTGTCAGTGACTCACGCGCCAGCCACGCTGGATAAGTGGAGGCGTAAAGGGCGCAAATACGTCTTCTCTGTACGAAAACGTAATCTCTATTGAAACGTTTTCTTTTTCCTGATTTTATTAAAAACAGATTTTGACCACAACTTTGACTGGCTATAACTTTTTAAATATAACTCCAAATGAATTAATTCTTTTTCCTACATCTCTCAAATATTGTCTAGTTTATTTTAAGATTTATTTGAAAATTTTCCAAACAACTTTTTTGTACTGTTTTTGAAAATGTGTGTTAATTCAAATATATTTTAAAATAGGATTTTGGAGAGAGAGAAGAAACTTTCAAAAGTTTTGGAGAGCACCTCACCCCTCCACAACTTAAAGGCAAGCATTCTGAACCCTGGCATAATGTTTTTGGTGTGTTATTTGACACGTTTATAACACCACCTTATTTCAGAGGTCTTGTTATTTCATGTGGCATGATCATTTGCATGGAGGCATATTAGTGATTTCCTTGCTGTTGGAATGAATATACTTGTGATGGTAATCATCCTCATGTGCCTTGCATGCATGCCGGAAAGGAATCCGGGAAAGCCTCTGCCTTGGGTAGGAGTGAGCTTGTCGCCGGTCCCCGTCGGGACGGTTATGTCCGGTATGGCATGGTAAGGTATATTGAGTGGTGATTATGTTGGTTGAAATATATTTGTTTACATGTCATGCAGGGAACTTATAAACCTCCTGAGTCGACCGTAGACCGAGTCTTGTTTCCAGTAACCCCCATACTTGCTATGTACTACCACTTGTCCCTGCCGCAGGTAGGGTATGGTTTAGTAAGTCATCAACCCCTTTCAAGCACACACCGTACAGAGAGGCCATGGTGGAAGATATCGGTTGTAGCCGGTAGGCATGCCACCTGGTCCGGGGGCATGGGTGTTTCCGGTTGGGACCGAGAGGGGAGGCCACCCCTTAGAGCGCGCGATATAAATTTGATCCCATGCTATGCGAGGTTGTAGCCTCCCCACTTAGAGTTTGCTTGACAGGTGTCGTGGGTGATTCCAGAAACCGGTGAGTTAAGCTGGTGTGTGCAAGTTAGGTGTGTTTTCAACTAAAAGGCCGTAGACGGAATTAGTCCCGATGGACTAAAGGAATCTGTTACTCGTGGGTAAAGAGTATACCCTCTGCAGAGATTAAACCTATTCGAATAGCCGTGTCCATGGTTAAGGAGTACAGTCTGGGATGGGTCAAGTGTTGGTCTTAGTGTCGGTCTTCGGAGGTGAAATTGTTAAACCAAACTTGGATACCGACTGGTGACTTGTGAGAACCATGATTATTATTTTATGATAGACTAACCCGTTGCATTATTGTATTATCGAGTATCCCTGGGATGGTTCTACCTCCTGGATATTCATTGTGATTATTTATCTTGTAAGCCCTTTATGTGGTGTCGCTCAAACGCCCGACTGTGGCATTTCTTTTAAAGCCCTTTATGTGGTGTCGCTCAGACGCCCGACTGTGGCATTTCTTTTGAAGCCCTTTATGTGGTGTCGCTCAGACGCCCGACTGTGGCATTTCTTTTGAAGCCCTTTATGTGGTGTCGCTCAGACGCCCGACTGTGGCATTTCTTTTAATCCCTTTATGTGGTGTCGCACAGACGCCCGACTGCGGCATTTTATTTCCCACTCCATTATTGCTTATTCATGTTGCATATAAATAACCTGCTTGCATGCATAAAAGATATTTTATTTGTGACTGACGATGTGATCATAGAATATTTCAGTGCATGATTATCAATTATATTATCCCAGTATTCATAATGTTTGCGAGTACATTCAAAGTACTCACTGGCTTGTCCCTGGCTATTGTCTTGGCCAGATTTCTGCATGGAGAGGAGCGTTGCGGTGACAGCCCCGGAAACTAAGCAACGGTGATAGCAGCCTCGCGAAGATAGGAGTTAACCTGGTCAGCTGTTCCCGTGGGAAATGGAGTCCCATAGACACTGATGTTTCACAAACCGCTTCCGCCATCGACCACTAAAAAACCATTTGTTGTACTCACAGGCCAGAATGGTCTTGTACTACATATGTTGTATTTTGCTTGGAATTTCTGTATCAAGTGGAGCCTCATCAGCTAACAGTAATCCTGGGGCTGATGAGCACGGCGGTCTTTTCTGGAAATTTATGTCTGGAAAAACCGGTCGTGACAGACTTGGTATCAGAGCCAGGCTGACCATTGGCTAATCCTATCTTAGCCGGGTCTATAAACTTAGGCAAACCAACCCACCAAACCATAACCAAACCCCAGCCAAGCTTCTCGTGCAAGATAGCCACACAGTAACCCAACACCTTTTTGGCAGTCGGTGCCCAACCTATCAACCTAACCTGTCACTCATGCGCCAGTGACCGGCCCCTAAATAGTCCTTTCTCGCGAGCGTGCGAAGGAAGACTCCGTCCCTTTTTCCTATAAAAAGGGGCACGCTAGCCCCAACACAGCACAGCACAGCCTCTACCCCAAACCAAGCTACAATGCCTGGACCTGTCGTACACAATGAGACCATAGCAACCAACCTTGGAGGCTTTGTGACCATACTCGCAAACCTCACCCGTCGTGCCTATGCGTTAGAAGAGCCCCCAGAATATGTTGTGTACCAAGGACCCATGAGCGGTGAGAGCCGTCAATTCTGGGCCACTGTACACATCTACGGTAGGGGTCTAGAGCCCGAGCGCCCCTACAGGTTCACCGGAAGAACAACTTCCTTTGAGCTTCAAGCCATCCAACTAGCTGCTCGAGAGACTATAGTTCATCTCCGGCACTTGTCGCCCAGAGTTAACTGTCGCTCGTTCTACTACTACCCCAGACGTGAAGGGTATGGTAGGCCACCCCAAGTTGCCAACGGAGATCACGAGACAGATCCTGCATTGTTGCACCTAGTGCGCTATGTAAGTGCACTAGAGGAACTGTGCGATCAAATCACTATTGATCTAATCGCAGCTCGTGGAGAGCTGGTTTGTCGAGCCCCGGCGAGAGAAGAAAACGAGCCCAACGCCGACAACCCAGTCGTGCTGTTTGGACACCCGATCGAATCCCTGAGGCCTGCCCCAGCCATCGGCCAAGGTGCTGCGATAACCCCAGAAGTGCTTCGTCGCATATTGGGAGCACACTCCAACAGGATTGTGGCCAACAATTCCCGAGATGGTCCTCATCGCTACCCCGAGCCTGCAGCCCCTCAACCCACTCCAGCTAATTCCGATGACGAGACCCGTGGAGGAGCCTCAAGGCACGCCCGTTTGGATGTAAACGAGGTAGACTAGGTCACCCGAGTTGTATCGAGTCCTAGTGTACCCTCGCTTTGTAATCGTGTGGCCTCGTATTTAAATGCCGCATGTTGTCGTGCCTCTATTTTAATAGTGGCCTTGCCGGGATACGCCAGTATGTAGTGAAAGATTTCTATCCCGGGCACAGTTACCAAAAGACCACCCCGTCAACCCCACAGTAACACATCACTATAGTGAAATGTGTGAATCCGTGGCTTGACCCCGACCCTTGGGACAGAGCTGAAATTTTCTTTACCATTCACCACGGTAAAAATGACCCAGCTTTGGTGCTATAAAAAGGCCACCGCGTGACCTTGCCAGGCACCTCTCACCTTGTGCACCACCCTCGCAACCATTTCCTAGCCATGCCGAGCCCTAGTATTTATCTGAGAACCCCAGATGCAACCCTAGGTAGTTTTGTCAAGATATTGCGGGATTTTACCTGCAGTACCATGGGCGCTACCCAGCCACCCCAGTACGAGCTGTTCAAATCGAGGATTACCCCTTCCACCTCGAGATATTGGGCAGCAGTACACATCCCTCCCGTAAACTCAAACCAAGACCCAACAGAGGTCTCCTTCGTGGGGAAATCTATGCCAACCTCACAGATGGCCATAGAAGCTGTTGCATACGAAGCGCTTGCTCGCCTTCGATTCGCGGTACCCTATGCCAGCGAACGAGGGTATTATTACTTCCCGAGCCATGCAGCACCCGGAGGAGTGACATCTTTTCCCGGTGGACGCATTGAGAGAGACCCAGTCCTGGCCAACCTTGTCCAGTACGTCATCGCTCAAGAGCATTTATCCCAACGTGTGATGGGTTATCTCCAGAGCCTCGCAGATTTAAATCCTCAGATTGCCATCGGCAGAGCACTAAGGCCCAACCAGGAGAGACACGTACATCAACTGGTCAACCCACTTTCCCCGATAGAAGAGGAGTGTATCCCAGTACCAGAGACGTTTTCTAGGGACCCCGTCCAGTTACCGTTTCCATTTTAGACGTCGCTGCGACGTTCATTATTGCGACATTTATTTATGTGTGTGACTTATGCGTGATACCCTGAGTTTGTACGACGAGTCAATTATTTGGCTTCTATTAATGTGTGTAGTTTTTGTTGTGGTTTATGCTCCTTTAAATTAACTGTTTTTCCCTCACAAAATCCTAGAGTGAGATTTCTTTTCCCTGAGTTGCTACATCTGCCCCTTCTCACGACGTGGATTATTTAATTTCACATAGCACCACGCAGCAGACTCACAACCATAATCATTAGGACACATACACTGTTTGCAAAACTTTGCAACAATGTTACATCTAGCTAATCACCCCCTAACAACAGTTAGCACCCGGCACACCCCACCTACTCCTCATGATCACCACCACCGCGGAGAGCCAACACCCGAGCAGCAGCATCGCGACGATCGTCGAGGATCATCGCGCACAGGAGCACAGAGAGCCCCAGAAGTGTCGCCAGCCCTCCAAATATCAGGATCACAAACCAGTCCAGCATCGCCTCCGCCATTAGAGCCTCAACCGAGCTTCTGTAAGCAGTAATGGAGGAAGAAGGAGGAGGAGAAGTGAGGCCAGGAGTGAGGAAGAAGAGAGAGGCACCCGGCCGTTTTATAGCTCGAGCTCGGTGTACGGTGGGCGAAGTCCACCAACGCCGCTCGTCGCCGATCGCCGGTGTTCGGAGTCGAATCCGCGAGCAGTGCCGACAGCACGCTGACCCGCGAGGTGAGTGCACGCTGCACCGGCAGCTAGCACGCCGCGCACTACCGCAGTACGGCCTAGATGCCCTACGCGCTAGGCGTCGCCGATGGAGAAAGCGCGCGGGAGAGAGGAAGAAGAGAGAACCAGAGGGTGAAGAAGAGGCTGACTGTGGGCCCCGGGTCCACCTGTCAGCCAGAGAGAGCACTGTGCTCTCGGGTATGACCAGCGTATATTTAAATTTAGAAATTATTCTAAATTTATATCTAGCGCAGAATCTCACGTTTTTGTCCCGAACCTCCTCATCCTCCCGTGAACCCGTCCCCCTACTCAATTTTGATCGGGAACCCCAGTAGCCTCAAACACACCCTGCTCCCGAAGCTCCCTCCGCCGCGAAGCTCGTCCCCGGCAACTCCGTCCACGTCGGCGACCATGGCGGGTACCCACGAGTTCGTCTCGACCTCCTGAGCACGTCCATGCACTCAGATTAGCGAGGGATGCCGCCATTCGCCGGCGAGCCTCGCCGGAGCTCCGCCCCTGTTCGGTCAGGGGGAGACGCGCGCGCGTGGACCAGTCAAACCTGACCAGTGGGCCAGGCGGGCCCACTGTCAGTGACTCACGCGCCAGCCACGCTGGATAAGTGGAGGCGTAAAGGGCGCAAATACGTCTTCTCTGTACGAAAACGTAATCTCTATTGAAACGTTTTCTTTTTCCTGATTTTATTAAAAACAGATTTTGACCACAACTTTGACTGGCTATAACTTTTTAAATATAACTCCAAATGAATTAATTCTTTTTCCTACATCTCTCAAATATTGTCTAGTTTATTTTAAGATTTATTTGAAAATTTTCCAAACAACTTTTTTGTACTGTTTTTGAAAATGTGTGTTAATTCAAATATATTTTAAAATAGGATTTTGGAGAGAGAGAAGAAACTTTCAAAAGTTTTGGAGAGCACCTCACCCCTGCACAACTTAAAGGCAAGCATTCTGAACCCTGGCATAATGTTTTTGGTGTGTTATTTGACACGTTTATAACACCACCTTATTTCAGAGGTCTTGTTATTTCATGTGGCATGATCATTTGCATGGAGGCATATTAGTGATTTCCTTGCTGTTGGAATGAATATACTTGTGATGGTAATCATCCTCATGTGCCTTGCATGCATGCCGGAAAGGAATCCGGGAAAGCCTCTGCCTTGGGTAGGAGTGAGCTTGTCGCCGGTCCCCGTCGGGACGGTTATGTCCGGTATGGCATGGTAAGGTATATTGAGTGGTGATTATGTTGGTTGAAATATATTTGTTTACATGTAATGCAGGGAACTTATAAACCTCCTGAGTCGACCATAGACCGAGTCTTGTTTCCAGTAACCCCCATACTTGCTATGTACTACCACTTGTCCCTGCCGCAGGTAGGGTATGGTTCAGTAAGTCGTCAACCCCTTTCAAGCACACACTGTACAGAGAGGCCATGGTGGAAGATATCGGTTGTAGCCGGTAGGGATGCCACCTGGTCCGGGGGCATGGGTGTTTCCGGTTGGGACCGAGAGTGGAGGCCACCCCTTAGAGCGCGCGATATAAATTTGATCCCATGCTACGCGAGGTTGTAGCCTCCCCACTTAGAGTTTGCTTGACAGGTGTCGTGGGTGATTCCAGACACCGGTGAGTTAAGCTGGTGTGTGAAAGTTAGGTGTGTTTTCAACTAAAAGGCCGTAGACGGAATTAGTCCCGATGGACTAAAGGAATCTGTTACTCGTGGGTAAAGAGTATACCCTCTGCAGAGATTAAACCTATTCGAATAGCCGTGTCCATGGTTAAGGATTACAGTCTGGGATGGGTCAAGTGTTGGTCTTAGTGTCGGTCTTCGGAGGTGAAATTGTTAAACCAAACTTGGATACCGACTGGTGACTTGTGAGAACCATGATATTCTTGTAAGCCCTTTATGTGGTGTCGCTCAGACGCCCGACTGTGGCATTTCTTTTAAAGCCCTTTATGTGGTGTCGCTCAGACGCCCGACTGTGGCATTTCTTTTAAAGCCCTTTATGTGGTGTCGCTCAGACGCCCGACTGTGGCATTTCTTTTAAAGCCCTTTATGTGGTGTCGCTCAGACGCCCGACTGTGGCATTTCTTTTAAAGCCCTTTATGTGGTGTCGCTCAGGCCCGAGTGGCATTTCTTTAAAGCCCTTTATGTGGTGTCGCTCAGACGCCCGACTGTGGCATTTCTTTTGAAGCCCTTTATGTGGTGTCGCTCAGACGCCGACTGTGGCATTTCTTTTAAGCCCTTTATGTGGTGTCGCACAGACGCCCGACTGCGGCATTTTATTCCCACTCCATTATGCTTATTCATGTTGCATATAAATAACCTGCTTCGCATGCATAAAAGATATTTTATTTGTGACTGACGATGTGATCATAGAATATTCAGTGCATGATTATCAATTATATTATCCCAGTATTCATAATGTTTGCGAGTACATTCAAAGTACTCACTGGCTTGTCCCTGGCTATTGTCTTGGCCAGATTTCTGCATGGAGAGGAGCGTTGCGGTGACAGCCCCCCCAGTATTCATAATGTTTGCGAGTACATTCAAAGTACTCACTGGCTTGTCCCTGGCTATTGTCTTGGCCAGATTTCTGCATGGAGAGGAGCGTTGCGGTGACAGCCCCAGAAACTAAGCAACGGTGATAGCAGCCTCGCGATGATAGGAGTTAACCTGGTCAGCTGTTCCCGTGGGAAATGGAGTCCCATAGACACTGATGTTTCACAAACTGCTTCCGCCATCGACCACTAGAAAACCATTTGTTGTACTCACAGGCCAGAATGGTCTTGTACTACATATGTTGTATTTTGCTTGGAATTTCTGTATCAAGTGGAGCCTCATCAGCTAATAGTAATCCTGGGGCTGATGAGCACGGCGGTCTTTTCTGGAAATTTATGTCTGGAAAAACCGGTCGTGACAGTTCCCCCCCACAAGTGTGGACGGTGAACATGATAAACGCAACCCACATCCCCAAGAGGGAGCGGAAGCGTGCGTTAAGGGACGTCTACGCGTTGGAGCCGGTCGCCCCAAAGTTCAATCCATGGTCTTCCTATCCGACCACTTTCGATCGCAGGGACCACCCCACTAGTATCCGCCACGGCGGATTTGCCGCATTGGTCCTAGACCCAATCATCGATGGATTTCACCTCACTCGAGTCCTTATGGACGGCGGCAGCAGCCTAAACCTGCTTTACCAGGACACGGTGTGCAAAATGGGCATAGATCCCTCAAGGATTAAACCCACAAAAACAACCTTTAAAGGTGTCATCCCAGGTGTAGAGGCCCATTGCACAGGCTCAGTCACACTGGAAGTGGTCTTCGGATCCCCAGATAATTTCCGAAGCAAGGAATTAATCTTCGATATAGTCCCGTTTCGTTGTGGCTAGCATGCACTGCTCGGGCGAACCGCATTTGCAAAATTCAATGCGGTGCCGCACTATGCATACCTCAAGCTCAAGATGCCAGGACCTAGTGGGGTCATCACAGTCAATGGAAGTACAGAGCGCTCGCTCCGAACGGAGGAGCACACTGCGGCCCTCGCAGCAGAAGTGCAAAGCAGCCTATCAAGGCAATTCTCCAGTCCGGCGATCAGACGTCCGGACACCGTCAAGCGTGCCCGAAGTAATATGCAACAGTACCGCCTGGCATGTTCTGAGCTCGCATAGAAATATGGCCCCTACCCCAGCCCCATCCAAATGGCGGCACACGTGCCACGCGTACACAATTACACATTAAAAATACCATGGGCACAGGGGAGGGGCACGACTACGGCACGCCCCGAAGCGCGGCTCAATCGCACCAGGGGCTCCCTACTTCGTTATTTTCTCTCTCTTCCAGGACCTTATTCTCTGGAAACCCTGTCCAGCAATATAATCGCCGAATACACGATGCAAGGACCAGGGGGCCGGAGGTTACGTCGCATCATGGAACTCTTAGGTGGTCTCTATAACGAGCAAAATACCTGTCTTAAATACCATTCCACATCCCGCCCCTGGAGGGGGATATGTCAAATAGTCCCACCTCTTGCTTATCGCACTACTTGTATCGTTCTGCTTTTAACGCACCTTTTTCGAATAAACAATGCTTAGCTTCAGACTATTATTGCATTCTCTATTCATTCCTTTTTATGTATATATGCTCAGTCATGACACTTAGCACCCGTACACTTTGGTACGGCCAATACGCCAGGGGCTCTAGCACCCGATAACACGCCGTGAGAAGTCCGAACACTTTCACAAGTGCGGCACTCCGAACTTATAGCATTATATGCATCAGCTCCGAATCATGTCTTTGGTCAATAGTTGGGTTTGCCCGGCTCCCATGTTTTGGTACCTTATGTTCCGCTCTATCGGCTAAGGTAGCACTGGGAGAACTACTGCGATTGTGCCCCGGTTCAGCTAGGCTAAGCACCTCAGTAGAGAAAGCTAAAACTGACTGTCATGATATGGCGAGAGCTGGTTGCTGTTCGAGAGGTTTTCGAGTCCCTAAAGACTTATGCCTCTTAGGGCGAGGAGTCGGCTTTGTCCGGCCTAGGCGTGTATAGCGCCCCGAACTCGGTCTTCTGAACACTAGGGGCTTCGCCAAAATTTAAAATTATAGAATTCTCTGGCTAAGTGAGAGTGATAACGCATTATAGTCCAATTGCCTTGTTCGTTGTGCTGAGCACCTCCCTCGAAGGACCCAAGATTGGGAAAAAGAGTGCTCAGGTTTGTCCCGAACACCCCAGCACTCGTGGCATGGGGGCAGAAGCCGACGACTCGCCATCTCTCAGATTTAATAATTGGCTGCACATAAGGTAATATTTTAAATTCAAACAAGCGTTACATAGCGCATATGAAAAAAGTTTTCAGCGTACAGGATCACAAATGCGAGTTCACTCAAAAATTACATCCTTGGAACATTCATCCGCCACAAGGCGGGCACCCTTCAGGATGCCCTCATAGTACATCTCGGGGTTGCGATGCTCCTTGCCCTGCGGTGGCCCGTCCTTCACCAGCTTCTTAGCATCCATCTTGCCCCAGTGTACTTTAACACGGGCAAGCGCCCTGCGGGCGCCCTCGATGCAGACAGAGCGCTTGATGACTTCAAGCCACGGATAGGCATCCGCCAGCCGCCTCACCAGCCCAAAGTAGCTCCCAAGCACGACCTCTCCAGGCCACAGCCGGACTACAAGACCCTTCATGGCCTGTTCGGCCACCCTATGGAGCTCGACCATTTGCTTCAGCTGGTCGCTCAAAGGCACCGGGTGTCCGGCCTCGGCATACTGAGACCAGAACACCTTCTCCGTCAAGCTCCCTTCCTCAGCCCGGTAGTAGGTGGCGGCATCTGACACACTGCCGGGAAGATCTGCGAACTCTCCTGGAGAGCTCTGGACTCGGGTAAGTAAGAAGTAATTCACTTTCATGTGCTTGCTTTGCATAATGAATGCCTTACCCGCCGCTATCTTCTTCATCACCTCAATTTCCTGGAGGGCTTTTTGGGCTTCGGCCTTGGCAGACTTGGCGCTTTCGAGGGCCGCCGCGAGCTCAGACTCTCGCGTCTTTGAGTCAAGCTCCAAACTCTTGTGTTTCCTCACGAGAGCTTGGAGCTCTTGATGCACCTCCTCCACCCGCGCCTCCTGTTTTCCTCGCTCGGTGCGCTCCATGGCCGCTTTGTCTTCGGCCTCGGACATCGCTTGCTTCAGGGTCGCCACCTCGGTCGTGGCCCCTGCCATTGTCACGATGATCCTGTCATTTTTTGCAACTACGTATTTTCTATATACTTACACAAGGTATTACTTACCTTCTTTCTCCTCGAGCTGCTTCTTGGCAAGGCCGAGCTCTTTCTCGGACCACTCGAGGCTCTGCTTCAATGCATCGACCTCCGCGGTCAGTGCGGCAGAGGTCAGCAGCGTAGCCTGCATTCCCACATTGACATATTTCTGTTAGACTCCTGCATTTATTATTAGATCCTCTATTCGACTTTTCTTTGTGAACACCAAATAGAGCATCAGGGGCTACTGTCTATGCGGTAATATTTTCGTACATTTTTTACATACCTCAAAGCCTATTAGAAGGCTGGCACAGGCTTCAGTCAGCCCGCTCTTGGCGGACTGAACTTTCTGGATCACCGCACTCATAATAGTGTGGTGCTCCTCGTCGATGGAGGCGTTGTTAAGCACCTCCAGCAAGTTATCCGGTGCCTCCGGTTGGACGGAGGTCACCAGTGCGGTAGGCTTGCCCTTCTTAGTGGGGGTCGCCTGCCGGAGTCCGGAACCACTGAAGGTTCGGGTGCGGTGTTCGGCCCAGGGCCGGACTTGGAGCCCTTGGGAGCCTTGCTCCTTTTTTGCCCGCAGTCCAGAAGGTCGCCTTGCGGCGCCTCCAGGACCACCTCCCCTTGGCTTGGAACCTTGTGGGACAACACCTCGGTGTTGTCCGTAGGGCGAGGGGAGGAAGCGGTCGGAAGTGAAAATCTATTCACATCCGACGAATCCAAGGAACCACTCGACGATATGTCGACTTGGGCTCGGGGCGGATTGCATGATTATATTCGGCGTTATGAGAAGCTATGCAATAAAGGAATGCTACGAGTCACTCTGGTGTCCGAATACTTACGACTTCGCCAGGGGCTTGGCCCTGGGCAGCCACTCCTACTCGCTGTCGGTGGCGTTGGTGGAGTAGTCTGGAGGAAGGGTCCTTCCCTTCTTGGACCCTCCAGCCTCCCTAGTTGGGGCGGCCTTCCTTTTCTTTTCTCCCCCTGCTGGAGGGGAAGAAGCTTGTTTTTCCTCCTCCTCATCTTCGTGGGAGGAGTTTGCCTCGGAGTCATCGGACGATGAGTCCGACACCATCGGGCGCCGGGAACTCTTTCGGGTTCCCGTGGCCTTCTTCTTGGACTTCTTCTCCGGCACCACATAAGGTGCCGGAACCAGCAGCTCTGCCAAGCGGGCGTCTGCTGGGCCTTCGGGCAAAGGATCCAGACAATCGATCTGTCCGGCCGTCTCCTGCCAGTCCTGTCAAAGCTGCGGGAGCTTAGATCCCGCATAGAGTCAAACTATGAAAAACAAGTATCCTGTAAGAGGCAAAACAACTTACCGCGCTGGCTTGGAGCTTCGCGCAGAATCCGGGATCCTCGTTAGCGGGAGGGGGAATCTCGGCGCCCTTGAACAGCACCTTCCAGGCGTCCTCGTATGTTGTGTCAAAGAGCCTGTTCAGAGTTTGGTGCTGGGCCGGGTCGAACTCCCACAAGTTGGAAGCTCGTCGTTGACATGGGAGGATCCGGCGGATGAGCATGACCTGGACTACGTTGACGAGTTTGAGCTTCTTTCTCACCATGTTTTGGATACATGTTTGGAGTCCGGTCAGCTCTCCCGAACTACCCCAGGACAGGCCCTTCTCTTGCCAGGAGGTGAGCCGCGTGGGGATGCCAGATCGGAACTCGGGGGCCGCTGCCCATTCAGGGTCGCGCGGCTCGGTGATGTATAACCACGCTGATTGCCACCCTTTTATGGTCTCCACGAAGGAGCCCTTGAGCCATGTGATGTTGGGCATCTTGCCCACCATGGCACCTCCGCACTCCGCCTGGCGGCCGCTCACAACCTTCGGCTTGACATTAAAAGTCTACAGCCATAAGCCGAAGTGGGGCTTGATGCGGAGGAAGGCCTCGCACACGACGATGAACACCGAGATGTTGAGGATGAAGTTCGGGGCCAGATCGTGGAAATCCAGGCCGTAGTAGAACATGAGCCCTCAGGAGAATGGGTGAAGAGGGAATCCCAATCTGCGGAGGAAATGGGTAAGGAACACTACCCTTTCATGGGGCCTGGGGGTGGGGATCAGCTGTCCCTCATCTGGGAGCCGGTGCGCGATGTCGTCGGGCAGTTATCCGGCTCTCCTCAGCTTCTTGATGTGTCCCTCCATGACGGAGGAAACCATCCACCTGCCTCCTGCTCCGGACATGGTTGGGGAAGATTGAGGTGGGAAATGCGGACTTGGGCGCTGGAGCTCAAGTGTGCGAAAATGGATGAGCAAAGGAGGAAGAAGGCGTGGATGAAAAGGTGAATCCTTATCCCTTTATATGGGTAGACGAAACTATGCGTCCCCACCAGCCTGGTAAAACTCTCTTATCCCCCAAGCGCCGTTGTCGGTGTCAAAACCGGCGGATCTCGGGTAGGGGGTCCCGAACTATGCATCTAGGCAGATGGTAACAGGAGACAAGGGACACAATGTTTTTAACCAGGTTCGGGCCCTCTCGATGGAGGTAAAACCCTACTCCTGCTTGATTAATATTGATGATATGGGTAGTACAAGAGTAGATCTACCACGAGATCAGAGAAGCTAAACCCTAGAAGCTAGCCTATGGTATGATTGTTTTTCGTCCTATGGACTAAAACTCTCCGGTTTATATAGACACCGGAGAGGGCTAGGGTTACACAGAGTCGGTTACAATGGAAGGAGATCTACATATCCGCATTGCCAAGCTTGCCTTCTACGCCAAGGGAAGTCCCATCCGAACATGGGACGAAGTCTTCAATCTTGTATCTTCATAGTCTAAGAGTCCGACCAAAGGTCATAGTCCGGCTACCCGGACACCCCCTAATCCAGGACTCCCTCAGTAGCCCCTGAACCAGGCTTCAATGACGACGAGTCCGGCGCGCAGATTGTATTCGGCATTGCAAGGTGGGTTCCTCCTCGAAATACTTCATAGAAGATTTTGAACACAAGGATAGTGTCCGGCTCTGCAAAATAAGTTCCACATACCGTCGTAGAGAGAATAATATTTACACAACTCTAATCTGCTGATGTATTCCATAGCGTGTCATCACACCACAACCAAGCCTTTATTCGAATCGTTTTTACTGTCCCACCTTAGTGCGTTTTGCGAGGCGGTTTCCTTGGCACGTCTTGTCGAAGCAGAGATCGTGTCCCCTCTATTTACGGGATTCTCATCAATACGGACGTGGGTAACCCAGTCGTGCCCGTTGGTATGTCTCCTTGATCAAAGACGAGTCCCAAACGGTCACGGGGAGGGCTCTTGGTATTCAACCTCTTATAAAGAGACCAAGGCCTTACTCCTTTCTTTTGATCTCAATTGAATTCGCCCTTCGCCTCGTGTTCCAACACCCAAGGCCCCAGATTCCAGGCGCTTCGGACCTTCGACGATGTCTGGTTCCGACCTTCGAGGCCGATGGATGCCTTCCTCCGTCACGGAGGAAGACGTGCTAAAGCTGAGAGAGGCCAGGTTTTTAACCGGCGAAATCTCGCATAGGCTGCCTGCTCATGGGCAGGTTATTCCAATTCCCAAGCCTGGTGAGAGCGTGGTGTTCGTGTCTCACTTCCTCCGAGGGCTAGGCTTTGCGACGGATCCCTTCGTGAGGGGGCTCATGTTTTATTATGGGCTGGAATTTCACGACTTAGCTCCGGAGTCCATCCTCCACATCTCATTGTTCATTGTCATGTGCGAAGCCTTCCTCCGTATTACTCCTCACTTCGGACTATGGCTCAAGACCTTTAAAGTAGAGCCGAAGATGATTGAGGGACAGCACGCGGAATGCGGAGGCGCTGTTATAAGCAAGAATGCTGATGCTCCATGGCACGAGGGCTCTTTTCAAGAGGAGTTCAGCTTATGGCCACAAGAGTGGTTTTATATCACAGCTCCCAAGGGCACCAAGTGGGTGGCGCCGCCTGCTTTCCGCTCGGGTCCCCCGCCACGACTAGCGTCATGGGTCAATAAGGGGCTGGACCGGGGGTCGACAAAGGACGTGCCCCTGTTGCAGGGCCGCATCCGAGATCTCCTAGAAAGAGACGTCAGTCTGGTCGTGGTGACGCAGGTTATGTTTATTCGCTGAGTTCTGCCCTGCAAACGTCGCCCCCTCCGCCTATGGGAGTTCAACCCGGAGGGACCGCGAGCTCTCCAACATTTTCTTGGCATGATGCCCATGGAGATGTACAAATTGTTCTTCGGACCACAAGTAGTGTGCCCGGATTCTACGGAGGACGCAGGTCTGAGCTGCAATCGTCCGGATACTCAAGTAAGTAGCCCTGTGCCCGGACACACCATTCGTTCCTTTATCACAACATCACCCTTAAAAGAGTTGTCCTTGAAACAGGTGTGGGTAGCAAAGGCGAAGTTAATCAGGTGTCCGGCCCCCCTTCCTGAGACCTCACCGGATCCCGTGTTAACCAGGATGCTGGAGATCGTGCCTTTGGAAGAAAACGAAGGGGGGAACAAGGAAGCTACTGCCTCCCGAAAGGAGGCTGTCAGGAAAGGAGGAATCGAACATTCCTCTACCCAGGGGAAGAAGAGGACCGCCTCTGAAGACCCGGAGACCATGGTCTCAAAGCGAGGGAAGAAATCTTCGCCAGAGGGTCCTGTGCCGGGGGATACCTCGGCCGTACTGTGCCCCCAAGGGAATCAGCCCTCCATCGAGCCGTAAGTAGAGAGGGGAGGTTTAAAATGAGAGGGATCCTTATTTTATCTCTGATGAAAATAACCGAAATTTTACCTTGTAGTTCGGATCTCAGCCCTTCTCAGTAGAGCTCATCTTCGGGGGATCTTCTTCCAGAGATGATGGAGAGCGGAACGCCTCCCCCTGCCGTTCCGCCTTACGAGGCGGGCGACCCTGAGGTGTCATCACGGAGGGTTTCTCCTAATCCGGCAGGGCCGGAAGGCAGTCATATGGCCCCCCAAAGCTCTCCATGTCCAGCTTTTGAGAAAAGCCATCGAACGAGTCCGGCACCGCCTGGTGCGCGGTCGGAGGAGTTGAAGGATCTGCTTGGGTGAGTGTCTATCTCAGAGGAGCACCATGCATTAATGGGTACGGTAATTGAAAGGATTTCGTCCGCGGAAAGCGGGTTGCACGAGGCCGTCAGGAGTTTACCGACAGGTTTTGAGGTACGCGAAGTGATGTACCTTTTGACAGTTCCGCATATATAAGATGCGCCCTGTGTAGATAGTAACCCCTAAGACTCTGTGTGTTGTCGAAGGCGGCATCACGCAGAGGATCATAGCCCCAGGTATAATTTTGCCGCCTTCCTATGCAGGTGGCGAAGTGTCCGGTGGCCTGCCGGACTGATGAATTTGCCGAGCTAACGCGGCAACTTGACATGGCAGATGCCGACATCGCGCTTGTCAACAAGCGGCTTGACGAGGCACAAGGTATGTAATTTCTCCGGAGACACCTGGTAAGAGGAGCTTGATGCCAGTATCTTACAATGTGTGCACTTAATGCATATGGGGTTGCCGCTGTGGAGGACCTTCGGGCAGAGCTTGCCCGAGCCAAGGAGCAAGCCAGAAAAAGTGATGCGGCTGCCCTAAAGGCGGTTGAGGAGCTGAAAGCCGAACAGGCTGCTCACTGCCGAAGCAAGAAGGAAATGGCCGAGATGGCTGTGAAGTTAAAGACTGCTACTGACCGCTGCAAGCTTCTTGAAAAAGAAGATCGGGCGGAGCGGACAGACCTGGAAAAGGCCACTACGGCGGCCAAGGATGCTCGTTCTGTGATGAGAGCGATGAAGGAGGAGCTGCGTCAGGCCGGAGATATCACGGCTGGAAAGCCCTTTATGCTGCGGATGAAGTTCAGAGATCCTAAGTATGCTCCGTTGGACCGGATGTGGAGTTCGGCGGATGCATATCTGGATTTAGTTGCGAGGCCGCTGATGCGCCCGAACATTTCCGAGATAAGAAAGATAGCGAAGTGGAAAAGCTCTTCCGGTCACAGTTCAACAATCTGGAGCGTCCACTTCTATTGGCCGATCGTTTGGCCGAATGGGACGAACTGAATAGGTTGTCCGGACTCGCCATGAAGGATGTCGTGGATCATCTGTGACCGAAAAGGCCAAAGCTGAACAATTATTTTAGCTTGGTGCAGCAGTTCCTTCGTGCGGTGCCGCATATCAATGCGATGAAGAGGTCAGCATGCATAGAGAGTGCGCGGATGGCCCTTGCCCGTGTCAAGACATACTGGGCAGAGATGGAGGCCACTGCTGTTGCATCCAAAGACTCGGACGAAAGCCGAGTACCTGCTGAGCACTATTTTCAGGAAGTTCTGCAAGGCGCTCGTTTAATAGAGACGCGGTGCTCGAAGGATATTATGTTCAGATAACATGGATTATTGTAAAACAATATTTTGATGGAATATAAAAGCTTTTTATACTTGTGCCTTCAAGAATTAAAATACCTCCTGTGCGGCCGTTAATGTATATGTGTATATAACCTGAAAGATGGCAGTCGTCGGCTTCAGCCCCCACGCATATAATGCGGGGGAGTTCGCAGAAGGCCCATTTTCACACTTGATCCAACGTCTTGGTCCATGAAGGAGGTGGTAGCGCAGCGAACTAGGCAACCGGACTATAATGCTTTATCACTTTCACTTGACCATAGGAGCTTGACAGTGAGGCTACTATATAGCCCCTAGTGGCGCCGCACTCGCCCGAACTCGGGGCGCGTGTGTGCCTGGCCGGGAAACGGCCCTTCGTTAATGCGGAGGAATCCCGAAGATTTCTATAGGTCATCGAGTGGTTGACCAGTCTCACACTTATATCATGACAGTTAGTTTTCGGATTTCTCTACTGAGGTGCTCGCCTGGCTGAACCGGGGCACAATCGCAGTAGTTCTCCTGGTGCCACCTTAGCCGATAGCACGGAACGTAAGGCAGCAAAACATAGGAGCCGAGCAAACCCAACATTTGACCAAAGACATGATTCGGAGCTGATGCATATAAGGCCAAACTCGCGACGCCGAACACTCCCTAAGGTATTCGGTCTTTATGAAAACGGGCTGGGCAGTGCCCTTGATAATAAGCCCCTGGTGTCCAGGTACGTGCAAAATTCTGACATGGCCACATGCCAAGACGCCTGCCTCCTCCTTGGTTATACTGAGAATCCTGGGGATGTGTATCAACAAGAGACAGTAAAAAAGGTTTATGCAGGGTCTTAATCTAAAAAGAATCCTGGAGACGGGTCCCTACTGCACGTCTGCGCCTGTGTCTCCGTTGTGCCATGTCCTGGACGGGCGTAGCATGGTGTTCATCAGTAAAAGAGAGGAACTTAGCTGAAAAGAGAAAAAAAGAATAGTCGTGCGGAATGTACATTGTACTAAATAAACAAGGTATAATGCAAGACGGGTAAAATTGAGCCTTATTGTCGCTTATTTTACATACGCGGAGCCCCTTGTATTGGGGTGTATGGCTACTAAACCTTTATCAATTATATGTTTGCTCCGGACTCGCCTAGCCATGTCTGTGGTCTTAATGACCTGTTAGATGCTTTTGTTGGTGAAGCTATTTTAATGTATGGCTGTTAAGGCAGCCGCATATTCTTCCGCGCTCGAGGAACACTCGATATTCCCCTTTAGTGAGATGATGCCTCGTGGACCGGACATCTTAAGCGTAAGAGATGCATAATGCGGTATTGCATTAAAGCGGGCGAAAGCTTCGCGTCCCAGTAGTGCTTGATAGCTACTTGAAAATGGGGCGATGTGGAAGGTTAGCTTTTCGCGGCGGATGTTATCAGGGGAGCCGAACATAACTTCTAGCAGGAGAGAACCTGTGCAATGGGCATCCGGGCCTGGCGTTACTCCTTGAAAGGAAGTGTTGCTATGGCGAATTTTTGTTTTGTCCATCCCCATTTTGCGGATTGTGTCCTAATATAGCAGGTTTAGACTACTGCCGCCGTCCATCAGGACTTGTGTAAAGTGGAGTCCGTCGATTATATGATCTAATATCAAGGCAGTCCAGCCTGCGTTCCGGATACTTCTAGAGTAATCCTGATGGTTGAAGGTGATCGGTTTTAACAACCAGTTGCAAGACTCCTTTGGGATAGGCCGTATGGCGCGTATCTCTACAGGCGCCACTCTGTTTTTCCCTTTTGTCATGTGAAGTAAGTTTACTATTTTGACTTCTTGTGGGAAATTCTTTTGTTTCCCGGTGCTCTGCTTATGGGGTTCGTCGTCCTCACTTGGTGTGTCGAGCCCCTTGTGTTCGGTGTTGAGTTTGCCGGATTGCTTGAAGACCCAACAATCTCTATGGGTATGGTTTGCAGGCTTCCCGGGAGTACTGTGGATTTGACATATCTTTTCCAAGATTTTGTTTAGGTTAAATAGCTCGTCCCTGTTATCCTTGAGGGGCAGCTTTTTCTGATTCTGCCGAGAACTTTTGAATCCGGCATTGACTGCCGTGCTCTTCGGGCTGTTTCCCTTATTCCGGCGCTAGTCCTTGCTGCGTTGCGGTTTCCCGTTTCCATCCCTAACTTCGGATGTACTTGGGTCGCTGGTGCTGCATCTTGCCAACCAGCTGTCCTCTCCTGCGCAAAAGCGGGTCATGAGGCTTGTTAATGCGGCCATTGTTCTTGGCTTTTCTTGGCCGAGGTGTCTGGCGAGCCATTCGTCTCGAACGCTGTGTTTGAAAGCTGCTAAGGCTTCGGCGTCCGGACAGTCGACTATCTGGTTCTTTTTAGTAAGAAATATGTTCCAGAGTTTCCGGGCTGACTGAGGGAGTCCTGGATTAGGGGGTGTCCGGGTAGCCGGACTATACCTTCAGCCGGACTCCAGGACTATGAAGATACAAGATTGAAGACTTCGTCCCATGTACGGAAGGGACTTTCCTTGGCGTGGAAGGCAAGCTTGGCGATGCCGATATTCAGATCTCCTACCATTGTAACCGACTTTGTGTAACCCTAACCCTCTCCGGTGTCTATATAAACCGGAGGGTTTTAGTCCGTAGGACAACCTCAACATACAACAATCATACCATAGGCTAGCTTCTAGGGTTTAGCCTCCTTGATCTCGTGGTAGATCTACTCTTGTACTACCCATATCATCAATATTAATCAAGCAGGATGTAGGGTTTTACCTCCATCGAGAAGGCCCAAACCTGGGTAAAACAATGTGTCCCTTGTCTCTTGTTACCATCCGCCTAGACGGACAGTTCGGGACCCCCTACCCGAGATTCGCCGGTTTTGACACCGACATTGGTGCTTTCATTGAGAGTTCCTCTGTGCCGTCGCGATCAGGACGGATGCCTCTCCCCTTCTTTAAAGACGGCGCCGTTATTAAGGGAGCCATGGCTGTCGGCCAAACTCTCCGGCTAGGCGGTTTTCTTATGACCGCCTGTTCGGCTGTTGCGCTGACGGTGACCTCTCGGGTCATCAAAAGCAATCTTCACATCAGCTCGGAACTCGTCGAGCAGTTGGATCCAATGGAGCTATCTTCCGTAAATGAGCTCTTGGATCGCATCGCCGCCCTGGGGGTCACTACGGATTATGACCAGGTTGGGCTTAAACCCGATCTAAGATAGATTAATTCTCCCCAAGTCACCCATCATGTTGCCGTATTAGAGGCGCAGTGCGGCGACCCTTCATCTATCCTAAGGACTAGCTATGTCCGGATTCCCGATCCCTCCAAGCCAGATAACCGCGGAGGGGAGGATGTAACTCAAGACCTGAACTTAGAATCAGGCAACGGGCTAGACTCATTGGACAACATCCAAGAATCCAAACTTCAGAGTTCGGAAACTCCTTGGCCTCTGAGTCTCAGATTGGGCGAGGTCTCGGATTTAATTCCACCCACCCACCCGAACATAAGCGATCTATCCCAAATCAGGCAAAAGCCCGAAGAAACAGTACATCATTACTGGGCAAGGTTCCTCCTGGTTATGAACATGATAAAGGACTGCCGTGAGGAAGACGCAATCTCAATCTTCTGCAATAATTGCACGGACAAGGGAATCCTCAACGCCATAAGTCGTCGTGATATTACACGCTTCGCTGACTTGGCGTCCATAGTACAAAAGTACTGTGTGATGGAAAGCTCCTGGAAAACCGAAATAAAATTTTGGGATAATCCGGCCCTGAATAGAAACCTCATCCAAAACAAAAGGGTGCATCATCGTCAGACACCCGGGTTAAAAACCAAAAAACCAAAACCCTCTACAAGGCATGGAACCGTACGGGAGGGATGGCTTAATGGACCCTGTAAAATTCATAGTACAGAGGACACCACACCAACTCACAGCCTTAGAGCATGTTGGATACTCCGGCAGGTGGCCAAAATGGGCGAAGATCTCCTAATTCCGGAGGCCGCAGAAAGCCACCTCAGGGACCCCAGTATAGTCTTGACAGTCTTCGAGACTTTCACATCAAATAATATGCGAAAGAGAACACTCCGCAGCCTCGCCGAAGTCTATCAAGTAGCAACAATAAACCCATGGAGTGACACGGCTATTACTGTTAATGCCAGTGATGAACCTAAATTCTGAACAGCTCGAGCACCAGCCGCACTGGTCCTCAGTCCAATAGTGGACGGCTTTCGCCTCACCAAGGTACTCATGGACGGAGGCAGCGGATTAAACCTCATTTACGAGGAAACCCTTCAAAAAATGGAAATAGACTGGAACCGCATTGAGCGAAGCAGCACAACCTTTAGAGGAATAATCCCCAGTCGGGAAGCGCGCTGCATAGGAAAAATCACACTAGATGTGGTGTTCGGCACGCCGGATAATTATAGGTCCGAAGAGGTCACATTCCAGGTGGCCCCGTTCAGTAGCGGATACCACGCTCTGCTAGGGCGGGAAGCGTTTACAATCTTCGAAGCAATACCCCATTACGGGTACATGAAGCTCAAGATGACTGGGCCGAACGGAATCATCACTCTCGCTAGTGATCCGGACATAGCACTCCGCGCCGAAAACAAGACAGCCGCATTGGCCCTTGAGGCACTGTCCGAAGCCCTAGCAGCTGAGGAACTGACTATGCTGCGCTCCATGGTAAACAGGGACGATGTGATACTCGACAAAAGATCCAAGTCCACCTCCTTTAAACCAGCGGATGAAATAGTCAAATTCCAGGTCCATCCAACGGACCCCAACAAAACAGCTTCCATCGGGGCACGATCAAACCCTGATGTAGACGCCGCACTACGGGAGTTCCTACGTGAGAACTGGGACATTTTTTCCTGGCACCCTTCAGACATGCCAGGAATCCCACGCAGGCTAGCCGAACACAGCTTAAATATCCTAAAAGGATTAAAACCTCTCAAACAAGCCCTTCGGCGTTTCTCTGAACCCAAGAGACAGGCCATGGGAAAGGAGCTAGCCAAGCTATTGGAGGCCGGATTCATCAGAGATATAAAACATCCGGACTGGCTAGCAAACTTGGTGATGGTACCAAAGAAGGACAAATCCTGGCGCCTGTGCGTTGATTTTAAAGACCTTAACAAGGCTTGCCCAAAGGATCCCTTCCCCCTCCCCCGCATCGATCAAATTATCGACGCCACTGCAGGACACGATTCATTGTGTTTCCTCGATGCATACTCCAGCTACCATCAAATCAAGATGGCAGAGTCAGACCAGGCCGCAACGGCATTCATCACACCATACGGCCCATTCTGCTTCAACACAATGCCTTTCGGGCTCAAAAACGCCGGCGCAACATATCAGCGCATGATTCAGACATGTCTGGCAAACCAGATCGGCAAAACAATGGAGGTGTACGTGGATGATGTAGTCGTAAAAACAAAACATGTCGAATCTCTAGTAGACGAGTTGAGGCTTACATTTGATAACCTCCGAACATATGACATCAAGCTCAACCCGGAAAAATGCGTTTTCGGTGTTCCAGCCGGAAAGCTCTTGGGCTTCATTGTATCCGGTAGAGGAATCGAAGCAAATCCAGCCAAGATCCAAGCTTTGTCACAATTGGATATCCCAAAGGACCTCAAACAAATACGAAAATTAACTGGATGCGTGGCGGCTCTAAGCCGCTTTTTATCTCCCGTTTGGGAGAAAAGGCACTACCCCTCTATCGCCTCCTTCGGCGCACTGAACAGTTCGAGTGGACGGATGCCGCCACGGCCGGACTCGAGGAAATAAAAGCCATATTGGCAACAAACCCAGTCCTGGACGCGCCAAACATCGGCGAACCAATGCTATTGTACATTGAAGCAACCCATCAAGTTGTCAGCGCAGTACTCATCGTCGAGCCGGAAACGGACGGACACAAATTCCCCCTTCAAAAGCCGGTCTACTACGTGTCCACTGTCCTCACCCCATGCAAATCACGGTACCCCCATTATCAAAAGATTTCATACGCGGTATTCATGGCATCCCAGAAGCTACAACACTACTTTCAAGAGTGTTCAATCATAGTAGCATCGGAAGTACCACTCAACGACATTATAAACAACCGCGACGCAACGGGTCGGATTGCAAAATGGGCCATTGAGCTCCTCCCATTCGACATAACTTATAAGCCACGGTGAGCTATCAAGTCGCAAGTTTTGGCCGACTTCGTCGCAGAATGGACGGAGGCCGAACTCCCTAAAGAGTACGGCACATATTCAAACTGGATCATGCATTTCGACGGCTCCAAAATGTTGGCCGGACTAGGGGCCGGCGTCGTTTTGACGTCCCCATAGGAGACACAGTTCAATATGTACTCCAGATTATGTACATGGACTCCAACAATGCAGCCGAATATGAGGCCCTTTTACATGGTCTCCGGATGGGAGTATCCATGGGCATTCAATGCCTAGAGGTGTGCAGGGATTCGAACCTCGCGATATCCCAAATAAATGGAGACTTCGATGCCAAGGATCCAAAAATGGCAGCTTACCGCAACGCCGTCTTAAAAATGTCAGTTCGGTTCGAGGGACTCGAATTTCACCATATAGCCCGAGAAAACAATCAGGCAGCAGACGTCCTGGCACGCATCGGCGCAAAACATGATGCAGTCCCCCCCCAACGTCTTCTTGGAAAGGCTATTCAAGCCATCCGTAGTATGGGAAGGGGAACCTGACAATAACAGCCCGGACCCAGCCGCACTGCTCGACACCGAACAATCTAACATAATTGGAGGTTCTGCCAATGAAATTACAACTTCAGCCCACGCAATAATGGCCGTCATCGCCCCGTGGACAGAACCATTCCTAGCCTACCTTACTAGGCAGGAACTCCCAGAGGACCAAAACGAGGCACGCTGCATAGTGCGGCGATCTAAAGCCTATAAAGTCCATGAGGGAAAACTTTATAAGAAAAGCACTATCGGAGTCCTTCAAAGGTGCATCTCCGAAGAGGAAGGGCGGAACTTGCTGGCTGAAATTCATGCCGGACTCGGTGGTCATCACGCTGCAGCTCGGTCCCTTGTAAGCAAGGCTTTCTGTACAGGCTTTTATTGGCCAACGGCCCGGGCAGACGCTCAAGACTTGGTCCAACGCTGCGTCGGTTGCCAGCTTTTTGCAAAGTAAAGCCATATGCCACCCACCGCCCTCCAAACTATCCCCATCACCTGGCCCTTCGCGGTCTGGGGGCTTGACATGGTTGGACCCCTTAAAGGTGGAACCCACAAGAAAAAATACTTACTGGTCATGGTGGACAAATTCACCAAATGGGTAGAGGCCAAGCCTGTTAAATCGGCCGAATCCGGACCGGCGATAGACTTTATATCCGGGGTCGTACACCGTTATGGCGTCCCCCACGGCATCATCACCGATAACGGCATGAACTTTACGGCCGGTGAGGTAAAACTCTGGTGCAAAAACATGGGCATCAAGCTCGACTATGCTTCCGTCTATCACCCACAAACTAACGATCAGGTCAAACGTGCAAATGGTCTTATCATGAGCGGGATCAAACCCAGATTTGTGCGGTCCCTTAAGGAATCTAACACACACTGGGTAGAGGAGCTAGACTCCGTACTCTGGGGGCTGCGGACCACGCCGAATCGCACCACCGAATACACCCCATTTTTTATGGTGTACGGCGCAGAGGCAGTCTTGCCCTGCGACATAATTCATGACTCACCTCAAGTGCGCATGGACGAAGAAAGAGAAGCCGAGCTCGTTCGGCAGGATAGTTTAGACGCCTTAGAGGAGGAGCGCGACGTGGCAAAAGCCCGTTCCGCATTCTATCAACAGCAGGCTCGAAGATATCAAAGCAGAGAAGTGCGGGCCAAAAACTACAACGTTGGCGAATTAGTTCTACGCCTGCTGGACAAGAAAAAGGACAAGCTGAAGCCCAAGTGGGAAGGTCCCTTCATAATTGAACAAGTCCTGACTGGTGGAGCGTACCGCCTGCGAGATGCATCGGATAACCGACTCGAGCCGAACCCATGGAATGCAGCCCGTCTCCGAAGATTCTATGCCTAGCGCCGGACTCTGTGTTTGTCTCCTTCCTCTGTCCATTTTTTACATTTTCTGTCTTACATTTCTCTCCTTCCCCTCTTTTCTCTTATAACCCTTAAAGGCTCATCAAGTGACGCGCTACTCGCACTCATTAAACCTGGGGGCTTCTTTACAAAGAAGATTATTTATACGGGCTTCATGCCCAACACATGTGTTACACTTCCGCATGTACCTTTTCTTCACCATTATATGCATCGATATGACTTAAGTTTTGGCCAAGCTGGGTTGCCTGGCTCCTGTGCTTACCCCTACGTTCCTGATTGTTCGGCTAGGTGGTAAAGGGAGCACCTCTGCGATTGTTACTGCCAGGTCAGCCGGATGTGTACCTCAGACTGGGTGAAGCCGAAAGCTAGCGTTCTTAAGGGAATATTCGGTCGGTGAACTAAAGATGATCTTTTTTACTTATTTATATGCCCCCAGATGCTTTTTCTGCATTCGCAGTCCGGACATGCACTTTAGGGCATGCCTCCCAGGGAAAGGAACCCCTAACGGAACTGTTCTCCCATGAAGATGTTTCTTACTAACCATGTAATATAACATAACTAGTTGGGCACTTGTCTGATAAAGCACTAATGACCCCTACGCCTGGTCTCCATGCATACCCCGGTTCTTATATAACCGCAAGGGTATTCAGACACACTCCGGACCGTCAGGTCCCGAGGTCGAAGCGAAAAGGTCGGCAACGACAAACGATCTACAATCCGGCTAGAAGGCATTACACATGTCAATTAAAATTACATAGTCATTATGACTGATTGTATTCTTCTTCAATACCATCCAGCAGGCTGTCTAACTTACAGTCCTGCTGGGAATACTTTGCGGCCAATTCTACTTGGCCGTACACTAATCTTACAGGGATCTC
Organism: Triticum urartu; assembly: GCF_003073215.2. Taxonomy (NCBI): domain Eukaryota; kingdom Viridiplantae; phylum Streptophyta; class Magnoliopsida; order Poales; family Poaceae; genus Triticum; species Triticum urartu. The sequence continues at coordinate 651,308,207 of NC_053023.1, read as the reverse complement.
CTTCCCATCGGGCCCCACAGGTCTGACCTCAGCCATGTGGTTTGGGTCAGCCTTTGTGTACTGCGTCTTCACCATGGCCCAGGCCTCCCTTGCGCCTTGACGGCAGGCCGATATCTTCCACAATCGGAAGCGCCACCGCGCTCCCTTCAGCTTCTCTGCAAGCTCTCCAAGGCCCTCGGGTATGGAGAGGGACGGCCATAAGGCTTGGGCAACGCCTTGCATCGCCTGCCGCACTCGCTCGTGCAGTTGCGAGAGCTCAGGAAGAAGATCGCCCGTAGAACTGGGCATCTCCTCTGTAGGACGACCTGTTAGCATACCTACAAACATTGCTCTGTTATTTGACTTCCTCACCGAACTCTTTTTTCCAAAGGTTCGTTCAAAGCACTTACTGAATATGCCGCGTCGAAGCCGCTGATTCTCCTTAACGGAGTCCGACAGCTGGGCACGAACATCTTTTAGTTCGACGTCCAGCTTGGTATTGGCATCCGAAGATCATTCTTCTCCCGCCTCACCTTTGTCAGCACACTCTCACCAGCCTTTAGCCGGCGCAGGAGTTGTTGCCTGTCCGGATCTAGTCCGGCACCATCTGCAATTTTATTTGTTAGATTCGCACACACGCCGCATAATACTTATCCTTGTGAAGCATATATTACCAGAGGGGGTCTCTTCAGGCTCCCCTATCGCGGCTAATGCAGCCTCAAGTTGGGCTTTGCACTCTTTGAGCTCCTGGGACAGTTGGGTATTCTTCTCTGAAAGAACCTGCGTATTATATGATCCTTAAATCAGTTATTCTAACTGCTTCAAGTCTAGGGGGCTACTGATATGTATAACCATTAAAATTCTTACCCGTATGTCTTTTACATATTGCTCCGTGGCTCTGTCTAGACCATTTTGAGCGGCACGGAGATATGCATCTCCCGAATTGAAGGCATCTAACGCATCTTGGGAGAAACAAGCGTCGCGGAGAACTGTCCGGCGACGCCGGTGATTCATGGCACTCTCCACCTCGGAACGGGTGGCAGACAGCCTGTCCGCATCCTTTGTCGGGGGACCGGACTGTGGAGCCTGGCTGGTGGAGGCACGATTGGAAGCCTCTCCGGATATAGTCTGGCGAGGTCTCTTTGTCCTGCACAAGGGCACGAGTGTTAACATGCTTTACAAAAATAGCACCTGGGAATAAGAAGTCGCGCTATACCTTTGCACCGGTGCCTCAGTCTGGACCACATTCCTCTTTACCCCACGGGTCCCTGAGGCACCTCGTTGGCTAGCCGCCGCAGGATCGGCCTCTCGCCTCGGGAACCTCCCCTGCAAAACACGGTTGTTATTAGGAAAACTGAAAACACGTGAGGATGGATCCCTTTCCAAAGTGATGGGACTCTGGTCTCAGTTACCTGGGAGGCCAGAATTAACCCGGGGTAATCGGCCGTAATAGCCACCAAGGTATTGTCCTTGCTCAGCTGATGAAACACCCCGTCAACCAGCTCCACAGGTATGTCCGGATCTTCCTCGGAGGCCGGATCAAGGGACCGTTCTGGATCCTCGGGCTGTGGAGGAAGGCTGTTTATATCCTTTACTTCCTGACGCAGTTCCTGCGTTGAAGTTGTTAGACCATATATTTAATCATGGGAATATAAAACGGATGGGCAAGCAAAATTGTCCGCTTACCCAACTCAGAGGGTTGTACATAGTAAATCCACCCTAGGGGTTGACGCGGAGGAATTCCTCCTCTTCTCCCTTGTACAAAGAGGACAAGATCTTTAACAGAGCGGCAGCCGAGTTCGGCCCCTTACGACCGTAACGGGTGGCGTCATCTTCCCCGTTAAAATCCCACATGGGGTGGCCTCTATACTGAAGTGGCTGCACCCCCCGCATGATGCATACGGCCATGACTCAATCATGGTTAGTCCGTAATGAGCCAATAGCTTTATCCGGCCCATCAGGTATAGGACGTCCCTATCACTTTCTCTCTGAGAGCTGCATGGACGCCAGCTCAAGCATTTCTTCAGGGGAGCACTTTTGAATTCGGGGAGGCCGATCTGAACAGGATCTGGCAGTGGGACGTCCTCCATGTAAAACCATTCTGAAGGCCAGTCCTCGGACGCCTTCTTTGGGGTTCCGGATAAATATCTGGTCCCGGCGATGTGCCAAACTTCGGCTCCGCCCACTTGATATATTGACCCCTCCTGAGAATGGGGCACCAGGCAGAATAGCCTCTTCCACAACGCGAAATGAGCCTCAACACCCAAGAACAGCTCGCAAAGGGCAACGAAGCCCGCGATATGCAATATAGAGGCGGGCGTGAGGTTGTGTAGCTGGAGGCCATAGAACTCCAGAAGCCCCCGGAGAAACGGATGAATTGGAAATCCAAGTCCTCTTATTAGATAAGGGCCGAGGCATACCCGCTCCCCTTTGGAAGGATTGGGGGTGCTCTCCGCTTGCTCTCTGCCATTATAGGTGGCGAGTCCGGCTCGGACCAGGACCATATAGGCCTGAGGAAGGAATCCCTTGGCTTGAAGCGATACTAGCTCGCTGTGCGGGATGGAGCACCTCTCCCAGTCTCCAGGCTTACGACTGGAAGGGCGAGAGGAGGAGCTGCGACGGCTGGACATGGTGGAATGGACCTTTGCTGGAGGCGCTCTGATGATTACTCGCGGAGAGGAGAAGGTGTGGTTTGGATCTGAATCCCCATCCCTTTAAATAGGCGGTTCGTTTATGCGGCTAGGGGTGCGAATGTGAAAACACTCAGACTTTTTGTATTCGTTGGACACGTGGAAGACGGCCATTATTGGGCGCAGAAGCCGAGAAGCGCCACATTACAAAAAACCGGAGATTATTCAACAGGTACACGGAATTTGGAGAAGAACCCGCCTTGCAATGCCGAAGACAATCTGCGCGCCGGACTCGTTGTCATTGAAGCCTGGTTCGGGGGCTACTGAGGGTGTCCTGGATTAGGGGGTGTCCGGGTAGCCGGACTATACCTTCAGCCGGACTCCAGGACTATGAAGATACAAGATTGAAGACTTCGTCCCGTGTCCGAAAGGGACTTTCCTTGGCGTGGAAGGCAAGCTTGGCGATGCAGATATTCAGATCTCCTACCATTGTAACCGACTTTGTGTAACCCTAACCCTCTCTGGTGTCTATATAAACCGGAGGGTTTTAGTCCGTAGGACAACCTCAACATACAACAATCATACCATAGGCTAGCTTCTAGGGTTTAGCCTACTTGATCTCGTGGTAGATCTACTCTTGTACTACCCATATCATCAATATTAATCAAGCAGGACGTAGGGTTTTACCTCCATCGAGAGGGCCCGAACCTGGGTAAAACATTGTGTCCCTTGTCTCCTGTTACCATCCGCCTAGACGCACAGTTGGGGACCCCCTACCCGAGATCCGCTAGTTTTGACACCGACACTGACTCTCCGGGCTATTGAGTTATATGGCTTAAATCATGTGAATCCGGAGGTCGGACATAGGTCCCTTGAAAATTTGCCCGAAAAGCATCCTCGAGCTCTTCCCAACTTCCAATGGTGTTTTTTGGAAAGCCTTTAAGCCAATGCCGGGCTGGCCCTTTGAGCTTGAGGGGTAAGTATTTTATGGCGTGGAGGTCATCTCCTCTGGCCATGTGTATGTGGAGGATATAATCCTCAATCCAGACTCCAGGGTCTGTTGTTCCGTCGTACGCCTCTATGTTTACGGGCTTGAATCCCGCTAGAAATTCATGGTCCAGCACCTCATCGGTGAAACAGAGGGGGTGTGCGGCACCCCTGTACTTGGGTGTGCCGTGTTGTTCGGATATTTGTTGCGTTACATTGCTTACTAGAGCTTGCTTTCTTGGCCCGTAAATAGACCTGGCTGGGCCATCCTTTTGATGCGAATCCTTGGGTGGATCGCGTGTTGGTTTGTGTGCGGCGCCATTTGCCGCTCTATGTTGGCCATGGGGTCGTCTATCCGACCGGGTGGCTTCCTTATTTTTTGATTTTGGGGGCTCTAGGGCCTCCTCATCAAATTCGAGCAGTAGCTTTCGCTTCGGGTAGCTCTTTGTGTGGAGACTATCGCCGTATTTGTCTACGGTGTTGAGTACTTTGCTCCATCTAATTCGGAGTGCGTCTTCCGCAGTTTTGAGCTTTCGCTTCTGCTTTTTCAGGCTATGCGCCATGGCGACAAGCCTTTTGTGGAGGTTTTCCTGTTCCAGGAACTTGTCCGGCGTGAGGTCGTCCGGACTGTTATCTTCGCCAGGGACGGGTTGTGCGGTTTGTTTATCCAAGTTGCCTTGTTCGGACGGTTGCTCGATGCCATGTTCATCATTCACCGGCTCGCCCTGCTCTGTGGCTGGGTCTGTATGACCGTTGTCTCTGTCGGAGCGGGGCTTGGAGCGGCGCTTACGCCGCCGCTTTGGCTGCTTTTCGGAGGAGCGACCCTTCGTTGCGTCATCCCGTTCTTCCTCGTCGATTCCTTTGGGTGTGTCCACCATGTATACATCGTAGGATGGGGTGGCTGTCCAGTGTCCTATAGGCGCTGGTTCATGTTCGTCTCCTACATTGTCGTCCATACCGTCGATGTCTTCGGAGTCGAAGTCGAGCATGTAGGTTAAATCATCGACAGTGGCTACGAAGTGGGTGGTGGGTGGGCGTCGAATTTCTTCGTCGTCCGCATCCCAATCCTGTTGGCTATAGTCCGGCCAGGGCTCTCCTGACAAAGAGAGAGACCTTAGTGAATTCAGGATGTCGCCGAAGGGCGAGTGCTGAAAGATATCCGCGGCGGTGAATTCCATGATCGGCGCCCAATTGGATTTGATTGGCAGGGGCGCGGAGGGTTCGGAGCCCGGAAAAGAGTCCGGCACCCTGGAGTCGCGGGCTTCGCAGAGGATAAGGCCAGTGTTCGGCTCGATCGCTGTTAAGACTGCAGCCCCCGTGGCGGGGTCTAGCCACCTGTCCTCGATCGGCGCGAGTGGCTCCAAGCAAAGGGTCGGAGCGGATACGGGGGCGACCTCCAGGGCACTGTTCGGCGGCAGAGCTAAATCATGCCCATCGTGACAGTGCGGCGCGCTCGGCTATGGCTCGAATCCGTCGAAGATCAAGTCTCCGCGGATGTCAGCCGTGTAGTTCAAACTTCCAAATCTAACCTGATGGCTAGGGGCGTAGCTTTTAATCTGCTCCATATGGCCAAGCGAATTGGCCTGCAGTGCAAAGCCGCCGAATACGAAGATATGTCCGGGGAGAAAAGTCTCACCCTAGACCGCATCGCTATTGATGATCGAAGGAGCAGTCAGGCCTAAATATGACGACACGGAGGAACTCTCAATGAAAGCACCAATGTCGGTGTCAAAACCGGCGGATCTCGGGTAGGGGGTCCCGAACTGTGTGTCTAGGCGGATGGTAACAGGAGACAAGGGACACAATGTTTTTACCCAGGTTCGGGCCCTCTCGATGGAGGTAAAACCCTACTCTTGCTTGATTAATATTGATGATATAGGTAGTACAAGAGTAGATCTACCATGAGATCACAGAGGCTAAACCCAAGCTAGCCTATGGTATGATTGTTGTTCGTCCTATGGACTAAAACTCTCCGGTTTATATAGACACTAGAGAGGGCTAGGGTTACACAGAGTCGGTTACAATGGAAGGAGATCTACATATCCGTATTGCCAAGCTTGCCTTCTACGCCAAGGAAAGTCCCATCCGGACACGGGACGAAGTCTTCAATCTTGTATCTTCATAGTCCAAGAGTCCGGCCAAAGGTCATAGTCCGGCTACCCGGACACCCCCTAATCCAGGACTCCCTCAGCTGTAATGAATGGCACGGTTGGGTTACCCACGCCCGTATTGATGAGAATCCCTTGATGAGGGGACACGATCTCTGCTTTGACAAGACGTGCCAAGGAAACCGCCTCGCAAAACGCGCCGATGTGGGACAGGAAAAAACGATTCAAATAAAGGCTTGGCTGCGGTGTGATGACACGCCACAGAATACATCAGCAGATTAGATTTGTGAAAATATTACTCTCTCTATGATGGTATGTGGAACTTGTTTTGCAGAGCCGGACAGGATCCTTGTGTCCAAAGCATCTTCTATGAAGTATTCGGAGGAGGAACCCGCCTTGAAATGCCAAAGACAATCTGCGCGCCGGACTCATCGTCATTGAAGCATGGTTCAGGGGCTACTGAGGGAGTCCTGGATTAGGGGGTGTCCGGATAGCCGGACTATAACCTTTGGTCGGACTGTTGGACCATGAAGATAGAAGATTGAAGACTTCGTCCCGTGTCCGGATGGGACTTTCCTTGGTGTGGAAGGCAAGCTTGGCAATACGGATATGTAGATCTCCTCCCATTGTAACCGACTCTGTGTAACCCTAGCCCTCTTCAATGTCTATATAAACCGGAGGGTTTTAGTCCGTAGGACAACATACAATCATACCATAGGCTAGCTTCTAGGGTTTAGCCTCTCTGATCTCGTGGTAGATCTAATCTTGTACTACCCATATCATCAATATTAATCAAGCAGGAGTAGGGTTTTACCTCCATCGAGAGGGCCCGAACCTGGGTAAAAACATCGTGTCCCTTGTCTCCTGTTACCATCCGCCTAGACGCATAGTTCAGGACCCCCTACCCGAGATCCGCCGGTTTTGACACCGACAATACTCGTGGTGACATTCGAGTATCTAGGTGACATTAGGGTTTTGGTTGATTTGTGTCTTAAGGTGTTATTCTAGTACGAACTCTATGATAGATTGAACGGAAAGAATAGCTTTGTGTTATTTTACTACGGACTCTTGAATAGATCGAGCAGAAAGAATAACTTTGAGGTGGTTTCGTACCCTGCCATAATCTCTTCGTTTGTTCTCCTCTATTAGTGACTTTGGAGTGATTCTTTGTTGCATGTTGAGGGATAGTTATATGATCCAATTATGTTATTATTGTTGAGAGAACTTGCACTAGTGAAAGTATGAACCTTAGGCCTTGTTTCTACACATTGCAATACCATTTAGGCTCACTTTTATTATTTGTTACCTTGCTGTTTTTATATTTTTCATATTACAAAAACCTATATCTACTATCCATATTGCACTTGTATCACCATCTCTTCGCCGAACTAGTGCACCTATACAATTTGCCATTGTATTGGGTGTGTTGGGGACACAAGAGACTCTTTGTTATTTGGTTGCAGGGTTGCTTGAGAGAGACCATCTTCATCCTACGCCTCCCATGGATTGATAAACCTTAGGTCATCCACTTGAGGGAAATTTGCTACTGTCCTACAAACCTCTGTACCTGGAGGCCCAACAACGTCTATAAGAAGAAGGTTGCGTAGTAGACATTAAGCTCTTTTCTGGCGCCATTGCCGGGGAGGTGAGTGCTTGAAGGTATATCTTTAGATCTTGCAATTGAATCTTTTAGTTTCTTGTTTTATCACTAGTTTAGTTTATAAAAGAAAACTACAAAAAATGGAATTGAGTTTGCCTCATACGCTTCATCTTTTTAATATCTTTCGTGAGAATGATGGAAAGGAAAATTGTGCTCAAATTCTAGAAGAAGAAGTCTATAAAATGTTTGGCACTAAATCTTTGAATGATGAGCATGATTGCAATGTTGTTAGTATGAATTCCTTGAATATCCTTGATGCTAATGATATGCAAAGCCACAAGCTTGGGGAAGCTATGTTTGATGAAGATGGTATTTTTTGTCCCCCATGTTTTGATGAGCAAATTTATTATGATGAAAGCATGCCTCCTATTTATGATGATTATTGTGATGATACATATGCCATAAAGAATAAACTTGCTTATGTGGAGAGTTGTAAAATTTCTATGCAAGTAGATCATGAAAAGAATGCTTTATGTGCTGGTTATATTGTTGAATTCATTGATGATGCTACTGAAAATTATTATGAGTGAGGAACATATGCTTGTAGGAATTGTAAAAATATCAAGTTTCCTCTCTATGTGCTTAAAGTTTTGAAGTTATGCTTGTTTTGCCTTTCTAAGTTAGTTTATTATTGTTACCATAAGTTGTTTCCTCACAAAATCCCTATGCATAGGAAGTGGGTTAGACTTAAATGTGCTAGTCATATTCTTCATGATGCTCTCTTTATGTTTCAATTCTTATCTTTTATGTGAGCATCATTGAAATCATCATGCCTAGCTAGGGGCATTAAACGTTAGCGCTTGTTGGGAGGCAACCCAATTTTATTTTTGTTCTTTGCTTTTTGCTCCTGTCTAGTAATAAATAATTCATCTAGCCTTTGTTTATATGTGGTTTTATATTTTAGTTAGTGTTTGTGCCAAGTAGAACCTTTGGGAAGACTTGGGTGAAGTCTATGTGATCTTGCTGTAAAGAACCGAAACTTTGCGCTCACGAGATTAGCTGCCATTTTTTCACTGGAGAGTGCTTTTAGGTTGATTATTTTCGCAGATCATTAATAGACAAATTCCTCAGGTCCATAAATTTATATCAGAATTTTTGGAGTTACAGAAGTATTCGAATGATACAGATTACTACAGACTGTTCTGTTTTTGACAGATTCTGTTTTCTATGTGTTGTTTGCTTATTTTGATGAATCTATGAGTAGTATCAGAGGGTGTGAACCATAGAGAAATTGGAATAAAGTATATATTACACCAATATTAATTTAGAATGAGTTCATTGCAGTACCTTAAAGTGGTGATTTATTTTCTTATACTAACGGAGCTTACGAGTTTTCTGTTGAGTTTTGTGTTGTGAAGTTTTCAAGTTTTGGGTAAAGATTCGATGGACTATGGGATAAGGAGTGGCAAGAGCCTAAGCTTGGGGATGCCCAAGGCACCCCAAGGTAATATTCAAGGACAACCAAGAGCCTAAGCTTGGGGATGTCCCGGAAGGCATCCGCTCTTTCGTATTCATTCATTGGTAACTTTACTTGGAGCTATATTTTTATTCACCACATGATATGTGTTTTGCTTGGAGCGTCATTTTACTTTGTTATTATTTGCTTGCTGTTATTTAGAATAATGTTTTTCATCTAAATTTTCAATAAAAATGTCAAGGATAGCCTTTACATGCTTATTTTGCAAGTATGCATGTTGCTGTTTCAAAACAGAAAGTGTACCGTTGTTGCAAAAATTCCCTAGAAATGTCAGAAAATGATAAAATGTTGAAACCTTTTGCATATTGAGCTTTGATAAATTTTTCTACATTTTAGTATTTTTCTCATAATTTTTGGAGTTAGGGAAGTATGATGAATCTTGCATTCTTTACAGACTATACTGTTTTCGCAGATTGCTGTTTTGTTTGCATTATTTGCATATGTTTGCTTGTTTAATGATTCTATTTGAGGATAGGAGTATTAAATATGCAGAGACATTTAGTATGCAATGTTGAATAATAATTTTAGTGATTTTTTACACTAGAGAATGATAAGGTTTTTGCATTGGTTTATACTAACTTATCTCACGAGTTCTTGTTGAGTTTGGTGTGGATGAAGTTTTTGAGAAATAGAGAAACCATGATATGAGTGGAATTAAGGAGACACAAAAGTTAAATCTTGGGGATGCTCAAGGCACCCTAAGATAATATTCCAATAAGTCTCAAGCATCTAATCTTGGGGATGCCCCGTTAGGCATCCCACCTTTCTTCTTCAACAACTATCGGTTAGTATCGGTTGAGCCTAAGTTTTTGCTTCTTCACATGAGTTGTGCTATCCTTGCAATGTCATTTTATTTTTCTTTGCTTGCTGTTTGAATAAAATACCAAGATCTGAAATTCTTAAATGAGAGTCTTCACATAGCTACATAATTATTTAACTACTCATTGATCATCACTTATATCTTTTTGGAGTAGTTTGTCATTTACTCGTGTGCTTCACTCATATCCTATGAGTAAATAGTTGAGTGATTTAAATATCATAAATCTGAAATTACATATGTTTCTTATGCTTATTCCATGGGGGTAATGACTTCACATATAAGAAGTATAGGTGGAAAATTTATTGAAAGTTAAGAAACATAGTATTGGTCACTTGAACAATTCATGAAAGAATATTGAAGGAAGAGAGATTTCACATATAAATATACTATCTTGGACATCTTCTATGATTGTGAGCCCCATTAATTATTTTCAAACTTGAGCAAATTAGTTGAAGTTGGACAAGGAAGACAACATAATGAGTTATGCTTGGGTATATTTGTATAGAAGTTATATTGTTATGGATCCTTCAACATGTGGTGCTTACTATTTATATTCTTTTGCTAGCCAAAATATCTGTACTAAGCGGGAATACTGCTTGTGCATCCAAATTCCTTGAACCAAGTTTCTTCCATGAGTGTCCACCATATCTACCTATATGCGGTATTTACCTGCCGTTCCAAGTAAATTTGTATGTGCCAAACTCTAAACCATCAAATAATAATCTGTTTTGTATGCCCGAATCGCTCATGTAGCAACTAAGGGCTGTTAGTATCTTCCATGCTAGGTGGGTTATTCTCACAATGAGTGGACTCCGCTCATCATTCACGAGAAAATGGCTGGTAACTGGGATGCCTCGTCCTATGATCAAAAGATCAAAAACAAAATCGCAAAAAAATTAACCAAAACTCCCCCAGGATTGTTGATAGTTGGACGACACCCATTGTTTCGGACAAGCCGTGGAGTGTGATTGTTGGTGGAGGGGGAGTATAAACTTTACCATTCTATTTGGGAATCGCCTATAATATGTGTAGTATGGAATATATTGGGAACTCTTGGTTGTTATGTTGACAATGAAAGCATACCTCTCAAAATTATTTTCATCTCTGTTTTAAAAGCTTTGAGCTCTGGCACCTCTGCAAATCCCTACTTCCCTTTGCGAAGGGCCTATCTTTTACTTTTATCCAAGAGTCAGTAGTATTCCTTCTCATTCCAACCTACTCTTTAGTTGGCAAGCATCATGTGATGGAAGATCCAAGCATATATGGCCATTCAAATATATTTGATCATCAATTATTATCGTTGATGATTATCTATATGATAAGTAAGTTGGGAGGCGAAACATTAAGCCCCTGTCTTTCTCTGTGTTCGATGGATGCTATTTGTTCTAAAAATATGCTTTGAGTGGTAGCAATCATGGAAGACTATATGATAGTTGAGTATGTGAGATTTGCTAAATCAAAGCTCTTACATAGACCCTTACTGAAAATAAGGTGAATTGCAATTTTTTCATGACTGAGAACATAGTTTTCTAGTTTTCAAGAAAGTTTATGGTCTATGCTTTAACATATGAATAGCTTGTTACTTGATCGTAAGAATTTTTATGAGATGATCTACTGTTATGACATACAATGATGCTAGAAAAGGTGATTGAAATTATCATTGATCAAACTTATGCACCTACTAGCATTCACACTTCATAAATTATTTCTTTTAACATTTACCAACTCGAGGACGAGTAGGAATTAAGCTTAGGGATGCTGATACGTCTCCAACGTATCTATAATTTATGAAGTATTCATGCTATTATATTATCTGTTTTGGATGTTTATGGGCTTTATTATACACTTTTATATTATTTTTGGGACTAAACTATTAACTGGAGGCGCAGCCCAAATTGCTGCCTATTTCAGTGTTTCGAAGAAAAGGAATATCAAACGAAGTCCAAACGGAATGAAACATTTGGCAGAGTTTTTTTGGAACGGACGCAATCTAGGAGACTTGGAGTAGACGTCAGGGAAGCTTCGAGGAAGCCACGAGGCAGGGAGGCGCGCCCTACCCCCTGGGCACGCCCCCCATCCTCATGGGCCCCTTGTGGCTCCCCTGACCGACTTCTTTCGCCTATATATGTCCATATACCCTAAAAACATCGAGGAGCACAATAGATCGGGAGTTCCGCCGCCGCAAGCCTCCGTAGCCACCAAAAACCAATCGGGACCCTGTTCCGGCACCCTGCCGGAGGGGGGATCCCTCACCGGTGACCATCTTCATCATCCCTGCGCTATCGATGACGAGGAGGGAGTAGTTCACCCTCGGGGCAGAGGGTATGTACCAGTAGCTATGTGTTTGATCTCTCTCTCTCATGTTCTTGATATGGTACGATCTTGATGTATCGCGAGATTTCCTATTATAGTTGGATCTTATGATTTTTCTCCCCCTCTACTCTCTTGTAATGGATTGAGTTTTCCCTTCGAAGTTATCTTATCGGATTGAGTCTTTAAGGATTTGAGAACACCTGATGTATGTCTTGTCGTGCTTATCTGTGGTGACAATGGGATATTCACGTGCTCTACTTGGTGTACGTTTTGGTGATCAACTTGCGGGTTCAATGAACTTATGCATAGGGGTTGGCACACATTTTCGTCTTGACTCTCCGGTAGAAACTTTGGGGCACTCTTTGAAGTACTTTGTGTTGGTTTAAATAGATGAATCCGAGATTGTGTGATGCATATCGTATAATCATACCCGTGGATACTTGTGGTGACATTCGAGTATCTAGGTGACATTAGGGTTTTGGTTGATTTGTGTCTTAAGGTGTTATTCTAGTACGAACTCTATGATAGATTGAACGGAAAGAGCTTCGTGTTATTTTACTATGGACTCTTGAATAGATCGAGCAGAAATAATAACTTTGAGGTGGCTTCGTACCCTACCATAATCTCCTCGTTTGTTCTCCTCTATTACTGACTTTGAGGTGACTCTTTATTGCATGTTGAGGGATAGTTATATGATCCAATTATGTTATTATTGTTGAGAGAACTTGCACTAGTGAAAGTATGAACCTTAGGCCTTGTTTCTACGTATTGCAATACCATTTACGCTCACTTTTATTACTTGTTACTTTGTTGTTTTTATATTTTCATATTAAAAAAACATATATCTACTATCCACATTGCACTTGTATCACCATCTCTTTGCCGAACTAGTGCACCAATACAATTTGCCAATGTATTGGGTGTGTTGGGGACACAAGAGACTCTTTGTTATTTGGTTGCAGGGTTGCTTGAAAGAGACCATCTTCATCCTACGCCTCCCACGGATTGATAAACCTTAGGTCATCCACTTGAGGGAAATTTTCTACTGTCCTACAAACCTCTGCACTTGGAGGCCCAACAATGTCTACAAGAAGAAGGTTGTGGATTAGACATCAGTCTACGAGCACGAATCTATGGCTATTTGAAGTTTAGGGGGAAATCTGTAAAAAAACTACTACAACTAAGCCCTTGGCCATGTGGCATATTCCTACTGGCTGAAGAGTGTCTATTGCGTAGCTTCAATGGCAGAAGACCGGCTTCTAACTAAATCGAAACGCAGCGGCTAAAAAAACAATAAATCGATCATTTTGAAATAACCTAGACCAAAAGAAAAAAAAATGAGGGGACGGGGCGGTGGCTCACCGTGGGCATCGGTGACGAGTAGAGGACGGCGGGGCGGCTCGAGCCGGACGGGGCGGCGGCCGTGGTGGTCTTCGGTGTCGGCAAAGCGGATGAAGGGGACTGGCGTGTCAAGGGGGTCCGAATGGTGGCTGAGGCAGTCCTCGGCGACGACGGGGTCGAGCAAGGGCTCGCGGCGGAACTCCGGTGCTCCAGCGGGCTTGGGCGTTGGGCTTGCGGCATCTCCGATGTGACCTAGGCGAAGGAAAGATGTCAAAACGATACGCGGGGTGCCGGGGATCCGAAAGACAAAGTTTGGAGGTCGGGATGCACTTACCGACGACAAATTTTTTCCGGCAAAGTCGACTCGGCCGGCGAGATTCTAAGTGACGAGGCGGTGGCTATGGGTGGCGACAGGGCGAGTAGATCAGCGGACAAAGGGGGACTCAGGGATTTAAATAGGCGAGTTCAGGGGGCAACGGGGTTGCGGGGTAAGCCTCATCCCGAGGGCTCCGCCCGTAGGTTGCGGGAGTGCGCGCGGCAAGGTCTATCTGTGCGGGCAGTGCTGGAGGTTGGAGAAGATAGGGTTGGGCCCGCATTGCAGTGGCAGCAGTGGGTGGTGAGCGAGGGCGAGCGGTCGGTGCAAGGGAATTCAGGCGCGGGGCTGGCCTATGGCCAGGTGGCCCGTTGGGCCGGCTTGAGTGCCCTTGGGCCGAACGGCATTTCGGTCCAGGCGGTATGTGTGTGTGTGTTTTTTCTAAATTACATAAAAATATTTTGAGGTCCAAAACAACACCAAACTAATTCCTAAAAATACCAAATAAATTCTTAAATTCATTACGAATTATATAGAGCATAATGAACATTAATTCCACCTCATATAATTTTGAAAAAAACCAATGCACTTTTTGCCAATAAAATAAAAACCAACTAAACTTGGAAAACTCCAAATAATATCCTAATAATTTTTTTCCAAATCTTTTATAATTGAGGAAGTCATATTATCCTCTCTCTTTTATTTTTCTTGAGTGGGAAAAAATATTTGAATAATTCAGAAAACTCCATAGTGCAATAAATCATGGAATGAATTGATGATTCTATTTAACATCCAAATTTAATAAAAGTGGGATGTTAGAAAATTATTTGGATTATCTTCCATGCTAAGCACATTCACTACAAAAAACACTTCCGTGATTACACATGTTTGTCACAGTAGGTCATGTTTTCTGTCATGCATGTACATCCGTAACGATTTTATGACGGAATCAAGATAGTCATACTTATGTTGTCGTAGAAGTGTTCCATGACTGTAAGTCTAGTGCCCCTTAGTGATTTTGGTGTATTGAAGACTTATAGGTTAAGGGACTAATATGTTTGTGAAAGGATCGAGAAGAGGCGTCTAGATGGGGGGTTATTAGACACTAAGTACCAAAAGTTGCAGTTTTTTAATTTCCTTAAGTTGAAGTGGAGTTTTGGCACAAGTTTAACAAACACAATACATATCAAGCAAGCATGCAAAGAGTATATGAGCAGCGGAAAGTAAAGCATGCAACTTGCAAGAATGTAAGGGGAAGGGTTTGGAGAATTCAAACGCAATTGGAGACACGGATGTTTTTGCCGTGGTTCCGATAGGTGGTGCTATCGTACATCCACGTTGATGGAGATTTCAACCCACGAAGGGTAATGGTAGCGGGAGTCCACAGAGGGCTCCACCCACGAAGGGTCCACGAAGAAGCAACCTTGTCTATTCCATCATGGCCATCGCCCACGAAGGACTTGCCTCACTAGCGGTAGATCTTCATGAAGTAGGAGATCTCCTTGCCCTTACAAACTCCTTGGTTCAACTCCACAATCTTGTCGGAGGCTCCCAAGTGACACCTAGCCAATCTAGGATACACCACTCTCCAAGAAGTAACAAATGGTGTGTTGATGATGAACTCCTTTCTCTTGTGCTTAAAATTATAGTCTCCCCAACACTCAACTCTCTCTCACAGGATTTGGATTTGGTGGAAAGAAGATTTGAGTGGAAAGCAACTTGGGGAAGGCTAGAGATCAAGATTCATATGGTGGGAATGGAATATCTTGGCCTCAACACATGAGTAGGTGGTTCTCTCTCAGAAAATGTGTATTGGAAGTGTAGATATGTTCTGATGGCTCTCTCCACGAATGAAGAGTGGGTGGAGGGGTATATATAGCCTCCACACAAAATCTAACCGTTAGACACAATTTACCAATCTCATTCCAACCTACTCTTTAGTTGGCAAGCATCATTTGATGGAAGATCCAAGAATATATGGCCATTCATATATATTTGATCATCAATTATTATCGTTGACAATTATCTATATGATAAGTAAGTTGGGAGGCGAAACATTAAGCCCCTGTCTTTCTCTGTGTTCGATGGATGCTATTTGTTCTAAAAATATGCTTTGAGTGGTAGCAATCATGGTAGACTATATGATAGTTGAGTATGTGGGATTTGCTAAATCAAAGCTCTTACATAGACCCTTACTGAAAATAAGATGAATTGCAATTTTTGATGACTGAGAACATAGTTTTCTAGTTTTCAAGAAAGTTTATGGTCTATGCTTTCACATATGAATAGCTTGTTACTTGATCGTAAGAATTTTTATGAGATGATTTGCTGTTTTTACATACGATGATGCTAGAAAAGGTGATTGAAATTATCATTGATCAAACTTATGCACCTTCTAGCATTCACACTTCATAAATTATTTCTTTTATCATTTACTACTCGAGGACGAGTAGGAATTAAAAGCTTAGGGATGCTGATACGTCTCCAACGTATCTATAATTTATGAAGTATTCATGCTATTATATTATCTGTTTTGGATGTTTATGGGCTTTATTATACACTTTTATATTATTTTTCGGACTAACCTATTAACTGGAGGCGTAGCCCAAATTGCTGTTTTCTTGCCTATTTCAGTGTTTCGAAGAAAAGGAATATCAAACGAAGTCCAAACGGAATGAAACATTTGGGAGAGTTATTTTGGAACGGATGCAATCTAGGAGACTTGGAGTAGACGTCAGGGAAGCTTCGAGGAAGCCACGAGGCAGGGAGGCGCGCCCTACCCCCTGGGCACGCCCCCCATCCTCATGGGCCCCTCGTGGCTCCCCTAACCGACTTCTTTCACCTATATATTTCCATATACCCTAAAAACATCGAGGAGCACAATAGATCGGGAGTTCCACCGCCGCAAGCCTCCGTAGCCACCAAAAACCAATTGGGACCCTGTTCCGGCACCCTGCCGGAGGGGGGATTCCTCACCGGTGACCATCTTCATCATCCCTGCACTATCCATGACGAGGAGGGAGTAGTTCACCCTCGGGGCTGAGGGTATGTACCAGTAGCTATGTGTTTGATCTCTTTCTCTCTCTCTCTCGTGTTCTTGATATGGTACGATCTTGATGTATCGCGAGCTTTCCTATTATAGTTGGATCTTATGATGTTTCTCCCCCTCTACTCTCTTGTAATGGATTGAGTTTTCCCTTCGAAGTTATCTTATCGGATTGAGTCTTTAAGGATTTGAGAACACTTGATGTATGTCTTGCCGTGCTTATCTATGGTGACAATGGGATATTCACGTGCTCTACTTGGTGTACGTTTTGGTGATCAACTTGCGGGTTCAATAAACTTATGCATAGGGGTTGGCACACGTTTTCGTCTTGACTCTCCGGTAGAAACTTTGGGGCACTCTTTGAAGTACTTTGTGTTGGTTTAAATAGATGAATCCGAGATTGTGTGATGCATATCGTATAATCATACCCGTGGATACTTGTGGTGACATTCGAGTATCTAGGTGACATTAGGGTTTTGGTTGATTTGTGTCTTAAGGTGTTATTCTAGTACGAACTCTATGATAGATTGCACGGAAGGAATAGCTTCGTGTTATTTTACTACGGACTCTTGAATAGATCGAGCAGAAAGAATAACTTTGAGGTGGTTTCGTACCCTACCATAATCTCCTCGTTTGTTCTCCTCTATTAGTGACTTTGGAGTGACTCTTTATTGCATGTTGAGGGATAGTTATATGATCCAATTATGTTATTATTGTTGAGAGAACTTGCACTAGTGAAAGTATGAACCTTAGGCCTTGTTTCTACACATTGCAATACCATTTACGCTCACTTTTATTACTTGTTACCTAGCTGTTTTTATATTTTGATATTACAAAAACATATATCTACTATCCATATTGCACTTGTATCACCATCTCTTTGCCGAACTAGTGCACCTATACAATTTGCCAATGTATTGGGTGTGCTGGGGACACAAGAGACTCTTTGTTATTTTGTTGCAGGGTTGCTTGAAAGAGACCATCTTCATCCTATGCCTCCCAAGTATTGATAAACCTTAGGTCATCCACTTGAGGGAAATTTGCTACTGTCCTACAAACCTCTGCACTTGGAGGCCCAACAATGTCTACAAGAAGAAGGTTGTGGATTAGACATCAGTCTACGAGCACGAATCTATGGCTATTTGAAGTTTAGGGGGAAATCTGTGAAAAAAACTACTACAACTAAGCCCTTGGCCATGTGGCATATTCCTACTGGCTGAAGAGTGTCTGTTGCGTAGCTTCAATGGCAGACGACCGGCTTCTAACTAAATCAAAACGCAGCGGCTAAAAAAACAATAAACCGATCATTTTGAAATAACCTAGACCAAAAGAAAAAAAATGAGGGGACGGGGCGGTGGCTCACCGTGGGCATCGGTGACGAGTAGAGGATGGCGAGGCGGCTCGAGGCGGACGGGGCGGTGGCCGTGGTGGTCTTCGGTGCCGGCGAAGCGGACGAAGGGGACCAGCGCGTCGAGGGGGTCCGAATGGTGGCGGAGGCAGTCCTCGGCGATGACGGGGTCGATCAAGGGCTCGCGGCGGAGCTCCGGTGCTCTAGCGGGCTTGGGCGTCGGGCTTGCGGCATCTCCGATGTGACCTAGGCGAAGGAAAGATGTCAAAACGATACGCGGGGTGCCGGGGATCCGAAAGACAAAGTTTGGATGTCGGGATGCACTTACCGACGACAAATTTTTCCGGCAAACTCGACTCGGCCGGCGGGATTCTAAGTGACGAGGCGGTGGCTATGGGTGGCGATAGGGCAAGCAGATCAGCGGACAAAGGGGGACTCAGGGGTTTAAATAGGCGAGTTCAGGGGGCAACGAGGTTGCGGGGTAAGCCTCATCCCGAGGGCTCCGCCCGTAGGTTGCGGGAGTGCGCGCGGCAAGGTCTATCTGTGCAGGCAGTGCCGGAGGTTGGAGAAGATAGGGTTGGGCCCGCATTGCAGTGGCAGTAGTGGGTGGTGAGCAAGGGCGAGTAGCCGGCGCAAGGGAATTCAGGCGCGGGGCTGGCCTACGGCCAGGTGGCCCGTTGGGCCGGCTCGAGTGCCCCTGGGCCGAGCGGCATTTCGGTCCAGGCGGTATGTGTGTGTTTTTTTCTAAATTACATAAAAATATTTTGAGGTCCAAAACAACACCAAACTAATTCCTAAAAATACCAAATAAATTCTTAAAATCATTACGAATTATATAGAGCATAATGAACATTAATTCCACCTCATATAATTTTGAAAAAAAATCCAATGCACTTTTTGCCGATAAAATAAAAACCAACTAAACTTGGAAAACTCCAAATAATATCCTAATAATTTTTACCAAATCTTGTATAATTGAGGAAGTCATATTATCCTCTCTCGAGGGCTCCACCCACGAAGGGTCCACGAAGAAGCAACCTTGTCTATTCCATCATGGCCATCGCCCACGAAGGACTTGCCTCACTAGCGGTAGATCTTCACGAAGTAGGCGATCTCCTTGCCCTTACAAACTCCTTGGTTCAACTCCACAATCTTGTCGGAGGCTCCCAAGTGACACCTAGCCAATCTAGGAGACACCACTCTCCAAGAAGTAACAAATGGTGTGTTGATGATGAACTCCTTTCTCTTGTGCTTCAAATTATAGTCTCCCCAACACTCAACTCTCTCTCACAGGATTTGGATTTGGTGGAAAGAAGATTTGAGTGGAAAGCAACTTGGGGAAGGCTATAGATCAAGATTCATATGGTGGGAATGGAATATCTTGGCCTCAACACATGAGTAGGTGGTTCTCTCTTAGAAAATGTGTATTGGAAGTGTAGATATGTTCTGATGGCTCTCTCCACGAATGAAGAGTGGGTGGAGGGGTATATATAGCCTCCACACAAAATATAACCGTTACACACAATTTACCAATCTCGGTGAGACCGAATTGAGAAACTCGGTCGGACCGATTTAGTAAACCTAGTGACCGTTAGGATTTTCGGTGGGACTGAGATGCAACTCGGTAGGACCGATATGGTTAGGGTTAGGGCATAATGTAATCTCGGTGAGACTGATTACACAAACTTGGTGGGACCGATTTTGGTAATAAGCTAACCAGAGAGTTGGTCAGGCAAACTCGGTGAGACCGATTACACAACCTCAGTGGAACCGATTTTGGTAATAAGTTGACCAGAGAGTTTGCATTGTAATCTCGGTAGTACCGATTGCTCAAACTCGGTGAGACAGATTTTGGTAATGCACACACACAGAGAAATTACAATCCCATCTCGGTGGGACCAAGATCCCTATCAGTGAAACCGATTTGCCTAGGGTTTGTGGCAGAGGCTATGACATCTGAACTCGGTGGCGCCGGACAGAAAGAATCGGTGGGGCCGAGTTTGACTTTTGGTTTAGGTCATATGTGGATGTGGGAAGGTAGTTGAGGGTTTTGGAGCATATCACTAAGCACTTTGAGCAAGCAAGCCATTAAGCAACACCTCATCCCCTCTTGATAGTATTGGCTTTTCCTATAGACTCAATGTGATCTTGGATCACTAAAATAGAAAATGTAGAGTCTTGTACTTGAAGCTTGAGCCAATCCTTTGTCCTTAGCATCTTGAAGGGGTTCCACATCCTTTAGTCCATGCCACTTAATTTGTTGAACTTGTCTGAAACATACTAGGTAAAAGTATTAGTCCAACAAGAGATATGTTGTCATTAATTATCAAAATCACCCAGGGAGCACTTGTGCTTTCATTCTCCCCCTTTTTGGTAATTGATGGCAACATACATCAAAGCTTTAGATAAAGATATAGAGAATAGCAAGTAAAGCTTTGGAAAGACATGTAACAAGCATAGGCTCCCCCTATATGTATGCAATCATGTGAATATGGAATATAGAAGCATGTGAGAGCATAACCATGACAGAGTGGGCAATGTGTTACATGTATCTTGGCTATATGCATCAGAGCAAAAGATATGCATATGGGAAATGTACCTTCATGCCCATGAGTCCCTCTTGCAAACAGTATGTACATTAGCAAGAATTTCTCATACACATGACTATGATGCATATACTTACCTTGTGGTCTTGAGTTGGCTAGGATGAGATGAGCCTGCATAAACAAGGTTAGATAACACAGATGCACCCACTAGCTAGAGCAAACAAAAGAAACCACAAGAGTACCAAGACTGGGCTGACATGTAGAGTGAGTACTGAGTACCACAATAGATATTGACATGTCCCCAAAGAAAAAGATATGCAATGAATTTAATACTTCTATTTCCCTTGGATGTCTTGCTCCCCCTGAATCTAGCATGGGATACTGGGAGAAGATAGGGAACAGAAAATCAGAGCTAATGCAAATAAGCACATATGAACATGTCTTTCCCCCCAAGAAGACATGTGGCAACTCTCCTCTTGAACATCAAGCATCTGGGATCCTTGAAGATTACTCTTTCCTGGAGTATTCACTCCCCCTAGAGATCTCTCCCCCTAGAGATATGATTAAGCTTTGATGTGATCTCTCTATCCCCTTTGACATCAATTTCCAAGAAGGGTCTTCTGGAATTTGTTGTGAATGGGTTTGGTCCTTGAATCACAGTACAAAGTATTAAGGTAAATGTGATGCTTGTAGTGGACAAGATTCATTGAGTTGAGCTGGATCAAGAATAAAGAAGGAATAAATGGCAAAATGTTTTTCCTGTTGTGAAATCGGTGTCACCGAGTTGTATGCTTCGGTTGCTCCGAAAATCTTCGGTTAGACCGGAGACATGAAACCGGTGGAACTGAGTTCATCTCAGAGAAAAACACTTGTCACCTCAGCTCACTAGACAAGTAAGATCTCACAATGATTTGCAAGAAATTAACTGAAAGATTTGCAATGAATTGGATGCAGAAAATGCAGAACAAAAAGCAAAGAAAAGAAACTAAAAGATCTAGATGAAGTTGAAAGGGGAAACAAATATGCATGAGACAAATGCAAAAGCACAGAAAAGAACACAAGAGAACTTCATCTAGAGTTGGGCGGTGACAAAGTCACCTATGTTAGAGTATATTGACTTAGGAGTCAAGTGAGATCACTTGATCATAGGTCATACTCATCGTTGAAGCTCAAAATGGGGTTAACGTTTTTCATTTAAGCATCTTGATGTATTCACATCTTGTCGAGTTGCTTTGACTCATGACTTGGAGTAAAGCTTCTCTAAGATGGAATAACATACCTTGGATTGTGGTGTTAATCGTGATCATGTAGTTGAACCTGTGTGGGTTGCTCAAGGTTGATGTAGCTCATCAAGAGTTGGGAGCACCACTTGGAGTTTGAGTTCATCTACCTACATGGGTTAGTTTTTGCAAGGAATAGCACTTGTGTATCCAACATGACAATCATGAAACTCAACATAGAATTTGTCAAAGGATATGTTTGAATTGTTTTGTGCTTCCTTGTCTTCAACCACCATTGTGTAGAGACTTGGTGATGTAGAGATTGCTCAAGATGTGAGAGAGTTGCAATCTCATAGAATTAGATTCATCCAAGTACCTACAAGGGTTAGATAACATGCAAGATGCAAATTTTCAAGACATAAGATCATCATCATAGGAGAAATATCAAGGATTAGTCGTAAGCTCAAGTCTTGCATGTACCCAATGGAGTTCCTAATCCAAGTTTGAAGCATCAATGATGTTCAATTCACCTCTTAGCCTGCAAAACACTTTCTCATCAAGTGGTTTAGTGAATATATCCGCTAATTGCTTATCGGTGCGAACATGCTTAAGGTTTATGTCACCCTTAGCAACGTGATCTCGAATGAAATGATGACGAACTTCAATATGCTTAGTTCGAGAGTGTTGCACGAGATTGTGAGCTATCTTGATAGCACTTCCATTGTCACAAAGTATTGGAACATGTTTCACATATATCCCATAATCTTTAAGAGTTTGGGTCATCCAAAGTAATTGAGCACAACATGAACCAGCGGCAATGTATTCTGCTTCGGCGGTGGATAAGGATACCGAGTTTTGTTTCTTGGAAGACCAAGACACAAGAGAAATACCAAGGAATTGACAAGTACCCAAAGTGGACTTTCTATCAACCTTGTCACCGGCATAGTCTGAGTCGGAGTAGCCAACAAGATCAAAGGAAGCCCTCTTTGGATACCAAATGCCAAAATTTAGTGTATGTATTAAGTATCTCACTATCCTCTTCACGGCCTTAAGATGACATTCCTTAGGAGCAGCTTGATATCGTGCACACATGCACACACTTAGCATGATATCAGGACGTGAAGCACATAGATATAATAATGAACCAATCATAGAGTGATAAACCTTTTGATCAACCGGTTCACCATCTTTGGTCAAATCAAGATGTCCACTAGTAGGCATGGGTGTAGTCATACCTTTGCATTGTTGCATATTGAACTTCTTGAATAAGTCCTTGGTGTACTTTGTTTGAGAGACAAAAGTACCCTCCTTAGTTTGCTTGATTTGCAAACCAAGACAGAATTTGAGTTCACTCATCATAGACATCTCAAACTTCTCCGACATTAGCTTCCCAAACTTTTCACTAAAATGAGGGTTATTTGATCCAAATATAATATCATCGACATAAATTTGGCATACAAATAGTTCTCCATTAACCCTTTTAGTAAAAAGAGTAGAATCTATCTTTCCAATTTCAAAACCTTTTTCAATAAGGAACTTGGTCAAGCATTTATACCATGCTCTAGGAGCTTGTTTAAGACCATAAAGGGCTTTGTGAAGTTTGTAGACATGATTAGGTTTCTTAGGATTGACAAAGCCAAGAGGTTGCTTAACATAAACTTCCTCCTCAATTTCACCATTTAGAAAAGCACTTTTAATGTCCATTTGGTACAAAGTGATATCATGGTGATTAGCATAAGCAAGTAAGATGCGAATGGACTCAAGTCTAGCAACGGGAGCATATGTCTCACCATAGTCCATACCTTCGACTTGTGTGTACCCTTGGGCGACGAGACATGCTTTGTTGCGAACCACTTGTCCATCTTCATCTTGCTTGTTGCGAAACACCCATTTGGTACCGATGATGTTGTGGTTGTTGTCGGGCTTCTCGACCAATGTCCACACTCGATTTCTCTCAAAGTTGCGTAGCTCTTCATGCATAGCGTTTATCCAGTCCGGATCCTCCAATGCTTCTTCAACCTTCATAGGTTCAATGCTAGAGATGAATGAGTAATGTTCACAAAAGTTAGCCAAATGAGTTTTAGAGCGAGTGATTCTCCCAGGTTGGATATCATTGTAGATTTGCTCCATGGGATGATCTTTAGCAATTCTTGCTCGAACTCATGAAAGCTTTTGCTTGGGTCTTGGTTGAACATCTTCTTCATCTTGGCCTTCTTCATTGTTAGCGTTATCATTCTCTTGTCGTGGTGGAGAAGGAGGTTGTTGACGTTCGTCTTGGTGCACTTCCTCGTTTTCTTCATCTTGGTGTGTCCCACTTGTGGATGCTTCCGTATCAACTCTCGGTTCACCTTGTCGTGAGGTAGAAGCTTCCACTTGGACGGACGAGGTACTCTCCTTCATCTCCGTTGGACGAATCTTGCCAATAGACAAGTCTTGGATTGCTTCCGAGGGATCTTTGTCTCCTACATCAATTGGCAATTGCTCTACTTGCGAGCCATTAGATTCATCAAACTTCACATCTACCGTTTCTTCAACCTTTCGGGTGAAATTGTTGTAGACACGGTATGTGTGAGAGTTTGAGCCATAACCAAGTAGGAAACCTTCATGAGACATAGGAGCAAATTTAGAACGATGATGCTTATCAAGAATGTAGCACTTTGAGCCGAATACTCGAAAGTATCCAAGTTGGGGTTTGTTACCGGTGAGGAGCTTGTATGCCGTCTTGCCGAGTAGCTTGTGAAGATACAAGCGATTTGTTTCATGACAAGCTATCTCAACCGCTTCCGCCCAAAAGTGTTTTGTCGTCTTGTACTCATCAAGCATCGTTCTTGCCATCTTGATAAGAGTCTGGTTCTTCCTCTCAACGACTCCATTTTGTTGAGGTGTGTACGTAGCCGAGAACTCATGTGACATGCCTTCCTCATCAAGAAAGGCATCCACATTTGCGTTCTTGAACTCCGTTCCGTTGTCGCTCCGAACCTTCTTGATCTTCATGTCAAATTGATTTTGGGCCTTCCTAGAAAAGTTTTTGAAGATCTTTTGGACCTGCGATTTGTCTTCAAGAAAGAACACCCACATAAATCTTGAAAAATCATCAACTATGACTAGACCAAATGAGTTACCACCGAGACTCTTGTAGGCATTTGGACCAAAGAGATCCATGTGAAGTAGCTCGAGTGGTCTTCTTGTGGTCATGGAATGAATTGATGATTCTATTTAACATCCAAATTTAATAAAAGTGGGATGTTAGAAAATTATTTGGATTATCTTCCATGCTAAGAACATTCACTACAAAAAACACTTCCGTGATTACACATGTTTGTCACAGTAGGTCATGTTTTCTGTCATGCATGTACATCCGTAACGATTTTATGACAGAATCAAGATAGTCATACTTCTGTTGTCGTAGAAGTGTTCCATGACTGTAAGTCTAGTGCCCCTTAGTGATTTTGGTGTATTGAATACTTATAGGTTAAGGGACTAATATGTTTGTGAAAGGATCGAGAAGAGTTGTCTAGAGGGGGGGTTATTAGACACTAAGTACCAAAAGTTGCAGTTTTTTAATTTCCTTAAGTTGAAGTGGAGTTTTGGCACAAGTTTATCAAACACAATACATATCAAGCAAGCATGCAAAGAGTATATGAGCAGCGGAAACTAAAGCATGCAACTTGCAAGAATGTAAGGGGAAGGGTTTGGAGAATTCAAACGCAATTGGAGACACGGATGTTTTTGTCGTGGTTCTGATAGGTGGTGCTATCGTACATCCACGTTGATGGAGACTTCAACCCACGAAGGTAACGGTTGCGCGAGTCCACAGAGGGCTCCACCCACGAAGGGTCCACGAAGAAGCAACCTTGTCTATTCCATCATGGCCATCGCCCACGAAGGACTTGCCTCACTAGCGGTAGATCTTCACGAAGTAGGCGATCTCCTTGCCCTTACAAACTCCTTGGTTCAACTCCACAATCTTGTCGGAGGCTCCCAAGTGGCACCTAGCCAATCTAGGAGACACCACTCTCCAAGAAGTAACAAATGGTGTGTTGATGATGAACTCCTTTCTCTTATGCTTCAAATTATAGTCTCCCCAACACTCAACTCTCTCTCACAGGATTTGGATTTGGTGGAAAGAAGATTTGAGTGGAAAGCAACTTGGGGAAGGCTATAGATCAAGATTCATATGGTGGGAATGGAATATCTTGGCCTCAACACATGAGTAGGTGGTTCTCTCTCAGAAAATGTTCTGATGGCTCTCTCCACGAATGAAGAGTCGGTGGAGGGGTATATATAGCCTCCACACAAAATATAACTGTTACACACAATTTACCAATCTCGGTGAGACCGAATTGAGAAACTCGGTTGGACCGATTTAGTAAACCTAGTGACCGTTAGGATTTTCGGTGGGACTGAGATGCAACTCGGTAGGACCGATATGGTTAGGGTTAGGGCATAACGTAATCTCGGTGAGACCGATTACACAAACTCGGTGGGACTGATTTTGGTAATAAGCTAACCAGAGAGTTGGTCAGGCAAACTCGGTGAGACCGATTACACAACCTCGGTGGAACCGATTTTGGTAATAAGCTGACCAGAGAGTTTGCATTGTAATCTCGGTAGTACCGATTGCTCAAACTCGGTGAGACCGATTTTGGTAATGGACATACACAGAGAAATTATAATCCCATCTCGGTGGGACCAAGATCCCTATCGGTGAAACCGATTTGCCTAGGGTTCGTGGCAGTGGCTATGACATCTGAACTCGGTGGCGCCGGATAGAAAGAATCGGTGGGGCCGAGTTTGACTTTTGGTTTAGGTCATATGTGGATGTGGGAAGGTAGTTGAGGGTTTTGGAGCATATCACTAAGCACTTTGAGCAAGCAAGCCATTAAGCAACACCTCATCTCCTCTTGATAGTACTGGCTTTTCCTATAGTCTCAATGTGATCTTGGATCACTAAAATAGAAAATGTAGAGTCTTGTACTTGAAGCTTGAGCCAATCCTTTTGCCTTAGCATCTTGAAGGGGTTCCACATCCTTTAGTCCATGCCACTTAATTTGATGAACTTGTCTGAAACATATTAGGTAAAAGTATTAGTCCAACAAGAGATATGTTGTCATTAATTATCAAAATCACCCAGGGAGCACTTGTGCTTTCAGTTTGTGAGTGTACACAGGTTCTATAAGTCGATGAGGAGTTTGATATTTACAGTGAAAGTCGACCCCGAAAAATGAATGTCTTCAGCTGAAGATTTTGAAAGTGAAGAAATTGGTGTGACCATGAAGACTTGGATATTCATGCGAGGACTATGAACCGTGGACTTTTGTTTACGTAGTTTCATTTTTCTTCTTCTTGAATCATAGAAACACCGTACTGTTAAAGGGGGTCGAGGTAATACTAAGGAAACTGATTTCCATGTGATGCTCATCTCAAAATCCTACACATACCAAATCCTTCGAGTGAAGCCATTGGAAATCTCATATCAGTTCAGTCAATTTCTTCAGTGACAGACACAAAGATCTTTTGGTCTCTGAGGAATTTGTTCTTACTGAGGAGTTAGGAATTCGCCAATGCGAATTGCCTACATAGTGAGGAACATGATAGCCCTGAGGATTTCGAACCTCAAATCCGACCGTTGATGTGCCACGCGCCAGTTGTCCAAAATATCCTACCACCTAACGGTCATATCATTGAAGGGCATTTATGTCTTATCATGCCGGGCTGCTCCCTAGGCTATAAATAGCCGCCCCCTACAACCACTAGCTGGTTGGCTGCTCTAAGAGAAACTGACACTTGTCATTTGATAGCATCCCATCCTCCGAGGACTTTGAGCGAAAATCATCAAGTGAGGAAAACCCAAATTCCAAACCCAAACCTACAAACCCAAAGTGATTGAGCATCACTGAAGAGATTGTTCTTGTGTGGAACCGACGCTTGTTACCTTTGAGGACTGTGTATCCTCCAGACGGTTAGGCTTCATGGTCTGAGCATCCAAGAGGAATTGTGGATTGCCGAGTGACCTAGTCTATGAAGGTTTGGAAGTCACCTGTGAAGACTTAGCACTACTGTTGGGCGAGGTCTGTGTGATCTTAGCTCAAGGAGATTACGATGAAGATTGTGTGTCCTTGAGTTTAAATACTCAGCCGCTCCAACCAGACGTACAACTGTCACAACAGTTGGAACTGGTCTACCAAAGTCATTATCTTCACCAAGCCTACTGGTTCTATTTCCTCAACCCTTTCATTTCCTTAGTTATGTGTTGATGAACCTGATCATTATTGTTTGAAGACTTTGACTGAAGACTTCCTCTAATTCCTCAATCCTATTTCTTCAGTCAGTTTGTCTTCGTCCTGCTTATCCTGTGTTTACGCTTTTTGTACTCTGTGTTTGTCTTTCATTTCATAATGATGACTATGTTGTTGCTCTGTTATGCTTATACCTGAGTACTTATTCCGCTGCAAGTAGTTCTTCGCTTAGGAATTTCCTCACACTGAAATTCCTTAGTGAAGAATTCATAAAAATTGCCTATTCACCCCCCCTCTAGTCGACGTAACGCACTTTCAATGACCATACTCAAATTATCATCACAGAAGTGTCCACTTTCATGACGATAAATGGTGCGTCATGAAAGTGTTTTCGTCAAGGGTAACCGACAAATGACATCCATCATAATGGGTCGTCCTTAAGCTATCGGGTGTAGGTTTGGATATGATATCCTATTAACAGCTCGGACCAATGGGGATTTTCCACGTGTAAAATTATCATTGGCCGAAGGAACCATGTGTCAGCCGGTTGTCACGGCAGGTGTCATTCATCCAATGGATGAGACAGGACTACAAAAAATGATACCTAGCACGGCCCAAAAGTAGCCCATTTAGGTTAAAAAGGCCGGCCCAGTCAAAGGCCCACAAGATTTACTTAGGTACCAATGGGCCGACCCACTAACAGCCTGCTTAAACATGGGCCATTTACGACCCACCGCTAGATCAGGCCCATTGATTGTTCGCTTGGTCTTTGGGCCCATTACGGACCACTGAGTTTTAGGCCTGTTAGGGGATCAATAAAGAAATGGGCCCATTTCAGCTAGGTGTGTCTTTTGACCTGGTAATGGCCCGTGCTGCACATGGGCCATATATGGTCCGACTAGACATTCGGCCCATGAATGGCTTGTGATATCAGTGGCAGCATTTCAGCTCAACCTGACTTTGCGCATGTTAAATGCCTGTCGTACAATTCGTCCCGTTGGTGTCTGATCTAAGCTTTTGGCCTATTAAAGGCCCATGATATGATTGTGCCAACCAAGGCCCGATATATGTTTCGGCCTGATAACGACCCGTCATGTGGAAAAAAAGGCGTTTTATTAGAGCATCTCCAACAGGCACGGGAAAGCCTGGCGCTAAAGGAAACCGCACGCGCACGAAAAAGCGTCAACGTGCACGACCATTTTAGCGTGCGGCATCGAGCTCGCTCTAGAAAAACCCGCACGCGGGCGCCGGCCAACCACTGTCTTTGTTGCCTCTCTCTCCCTTCTTCCTTGCCTCTATCGGTGCCTCGCCGATGTTGCGCCCTTTCTTCCTCGCATCCAGCGCCCCACCGCCGCCTCCAGCACCTTCTCCCCTGCCACCGCCATGCCGCCGCGCACCCGGAGCAGCTCTGGCTACTGCGGCGTCTGCGCCTGCCCCTCTGGCGTGTATTACATGGACATCCGCTTCGATGATACATGCCTCGGCCTTGGGATGTTCAAGACCACCCACAAGGCCGCCGACGTGTATGACGCGGTGACATGGCGCCTCGGGAGGCCACAGTCGCAGATGAATTTCACGGACGCACGGGCGCGCTAGCAGGCGCAAGACCTCGCGCCTCCGTCGCGGCTAATCACCGCGGAAGACCGCCACATCCAGCGGAGGCGGGAACGCCGCCTCCTCATCACCGAGGTGGATGAGCATGCCATGGCGGCATGGCGCGAGCACTTCCCAGAGGATGTCACCGTTGGGAACGAGTTCTATGCGTAGAGGAGGGCATAGCGAGCCGCGAATCAGGTGGACAGGCGTGAGCGGAAGGCACTGGCAGAAGCCCCGTGCGAACTGGCATCTGCGTCGACCAGGGACGACAATGATCCTTGATGGGAAGACGTGTTTCTGTCGTCGGACTATACCACCGAGGAGGACGAGGAGTAGTTTTACCTAGTTTGTCGTCGATGCGTTTTATCAACTATATTTGCATCATACTATCGTTTTCATTTGTATCGTATGGACTACATGGGGTGTTGGGCTTGCACTATGCTATGAGTTTATATCTATGTGTTATTTCCCATTTTTCGTATCTATTGCATCGTAGTACCGGCCGCTCGTGCGCTGGATTTGCAGCGCCTACTGGAGCTATGGCGGCGCGTCATATTTTACCGTGTCTGTTGAAGCAAATGCCCTCGTGCGCGTAAAAATGCTATTTCTGCGCTTATAATTATTTTAGCGCGCCGCACAACACCACGCATGTTGGAGATGCTCTTACAACTCCACCAGCCAACCACTACCTCCATTGAGACAGGTTTGTTTGCTCGGGCCTGTGCATTTGACGTCCTAGAAAACAGGTCGCATTCACATGAATGTGGTGACTAGTGTGGTATGTCGGACTGGCTCGCAACGGTGACCGAGATGACTGTCATGGGAATGATTTCGACAATAATAAGGGATAGGGTAAAGGAGCATGATCTATCGAGATGCATATGGGTGACATAGTGGTTTTAGTGAGTTCGGGGCTCTCGCGGTGGAGATAACAGCCCTACGTCTCGTGCTCGGGAGAGGCTTTGTTTTATCTGAGTATGTATCCGGAGATTACAATGTGAGAGAAAGAGAGAGAGGAATGGATCCCCATGCCTGAGCTAAGTCCTGAGACTAATGGCGAGAGAGAGCCAGGGGAGTAATGAGAGAAGAAAAAGCCCCCCATTTCTAGTGGTGGGGGTGGCTTATATAGAGTGCGCCACCTCCCCACCTCTTATGTTACAAAGTGGGGCATTAATGCCATGACTTAGCCTACTACTAAGATGATGCTTCGAGTGCCTTGTCGGCTGTTGGTCTTCGCATATCCGAGTGAGATCAGATGTTCCAAGTGGAATGAGTTCGTCGAGTGGAGTGCTATGCTCCTAGTGGTTGTTGCCGTCTGAGTGACTTGATGGTCATCCAAGTGAATGGTTTGTCGATTGTCTGAGTGATGTTGTGGGCCCATCTAATATGTGTACCCCGTGCTTTCTGATCTTTGACCATTCATGGGCCTACCTGTTATGTATGTCCCCAACATTAGCCCCCGAATCGGTTGTGATTTTGCAGAACGAGTTTGTGAAAGACACAATTTGGCCCGAGTGATTACGGAAATACTCGGTTCCCATCATCGTGCTTTCATACAACCAAGGTTTGAACAAAATCTCAATTGCTTCTGGCACTATGCTTCCCGACTGATCTGGGATAAGTACCCACGAGGAGTAACTTGGTGACATTGGTTCATCTCTCGGAAGAGGTTAACTCATGATCAGAGTACGGGTGTCTCATTAAATCTAGGCAACAAGATTGACGCATGGACTATTCTCTCGGAGAGATGCCATTCTTATCCCGGGGGAACGTCAATATGAGTCAGTTCTAGATCCAAACTTATGAGTTTCACGTTTTGAGTCTTAGAAGAAGGCTCAAAACAGGTCCACGGAGGAGCGTTAAACTCACCTTATAGCAATTTTTTTGGTAGTCGACGGGAGCCTTAGAACTTGTTTGTTTATTGTTCGTCACTCGGAGTAGTCAGGCCATACCGAGTGGAGATTACTCCAGTGGGGGCATGCTAAGTGCACCCACTTGGTGTAGTCCCCGAGACCGCTGTCGACTGCGGGCAGTCGGTGGGGGTCTGAGAGAATTAAAAATCTTCTTAGCTGGTACTGATTGAACTTGTTCCTCTCCGACTCGGCGGTCGACTAGTACTTGAGGATCTGGTATTGGTCTAGCTTGTTCCTCCTTGACTTGGAAGTCGAGCAGTACTTGAGTAATCGGGAGCTGGTCTTGCCCGAGCAAAATGTTTCTTTCTAAGTTCTCTTCCAGTGGGGGAACGTTGAGTGCACCCACTGGGTGTAGTCCCCGAGAGTCTATTGGACTAGATGAGTCTGGCAGAGGGTTTAAGTCTCCTGGTAAACCTCCATGCGGTCGGCACGGTAAATATTTTTTAGTCTGAAATTGAGTCAACCGGATGGACTTTCAAGTGCTTGGCATGGTAAATAAGCTCTGCTTGGAGCTGAGTCAGTCGGACTGATCTTCGTGCACTTGGCATGGTAAACAAATTCAACTTGGAACTGGATCAATCAAGTGAATCTTTGTGACTTGGTACGATGAATGAATTTTGCCTTGAAACTGTCGTGGGAACGAGTCTGACAGTAGAAAATAGCTGGACACTCAAGGGAGTAAACGTTTGTAAGAGTACATTGTATCTGTAGAGGAGCTTCGTTCTCACCCTTTTGCATGAAAGGGGTATTTGTTCGAGTGGACGTGCTTCCCGACTTACCGGGGTATGTTGACTGCAAGGAAGAACTTGGTGGCACTCGTATGTCTCCTGGAGGAGATAGACTAGTGGTCCGATGTGGACGTGCCAAGAAACCCGAGTGGCGATGCTGGTGTGTCGGCTGACTCTCCGGAGAGAGGTCACTCATTATCCCGGGGGAACACCAGCACATGGCATCTCTAAGTCCAAGTTTGTGAAACTGACACCTTGGAGCCTAGAATAAGGGTAAGTGTATCTGTAGAGGAGCGTTGTTTTCACCCTTTTGCAGCCCTGAAGATGACTCCATGTAATTATTTGGGTGATCGTCCAAGTGCTACCCATATAGATCTTCGGTGGACCGAGCATGTATGGTCAGAAAAATATTCCTGATGTGATCAACAGGTTCATCAAATGGTCATAACCCCTGAGGGCGGCATCGTGCCCAGCCCCCGAGTGATGCTCGAAAGAGGTAAGATTGCTACAGAGTGCGATATGAGGTTTGATCATATGAGTAACTTAGTCGTTCTCGTGTTGGGGTGTAGTGGTGGATACATGTCCAACTGATGGTGACACCCAGGGCGGACGAGGGGTGAGCATGTGTACAGTCGAGTGACAACACGCGAGGCGGCCGAGTGGTGAAGACGTGCCCAACCGAGTGGCGACTCATGGGGCGGCCGAGTGGTGAAGACGTGCACAACCGAGTGGCGACGCATGGGCGGCCGAGTGGTGAAGACGTGCACAACCGAGTGGTGATGCGGGGGGCGGCCGAGTGGTGAATACGTGCACTGAGAGGCGACATGCGGGACGGCCTAGTGGTGAAGACGTGCACTACCAAGTGGTGACGCGCGGGGTGGACGAGTGGTTAAGACGTGCACAACCAAGTGGCGACGCGCGGGGCGGCCAAGTGATGATGTGCGAGGTGGCCGAGTGAAGGACTACGTGTCCACTCAAGTGGCGACGCATGGTCGTCGAAGGAGTTAGCCAGATGCTTTCAAAGCTGATGCAGTGACGAGGTCGGTGTAGCATGGTTGCGGTGCAACAAGACCAGCGCGGCAACTGAGTCTGAGTAGGAATGAAGATGGCGTGCAGAGCGTCAGTGATCATGTAACTAGTTGAAGTAGCGGATCTGACTACACTCGTTGAAGTGAAGGATCCGACTGGTGATGAAGTACTCGACCACTCAGGAGAATGCGATTCTGAGTGAGCTACAACCCCAGAGTACGGGGTAGCCCCCGAGCGTACTATAGACTTTGAGGATGCAATTGTCGGAATATGAGAAATATAGTTTTGAATGGATAAATTGTAATTCACCGAGTCTGACTCGGGTAAAGGTGAGGAGGAGCTTCCGAGTGATGCTCGAAAGAGGCAAACTCGCAAAGGAGTGAAGTGTGCAGTTTGATTACAAAAGTGACTTATCTGTCTCATGCTCAACGAGACGATGAGGCCTATGTCGTTGACACGATGAAGAGGACTCCATGGAGGGGTTTGCCAGATGTGCTTGAAATCAACAGAGTGGCAAGGTCGGTATTGTGGTGCGCTAGGACCGGTCGGTAACCGAGTCCGAGTAGCGATGAAGTTGGCGCATAGAGCCGTCGAGTGATCGTGTAACTTGTGTAAGAAAAATAGCACAAGCCAACGTAATAATTTCTCAAGAAAATTTGATGCGTGCTGAAATCATTTGTGTAAATAACACCCATAGACACCCGCTGGGTGTGCAAGGGGTTTGCTGGTTTAGAACCAGCAAGAGTCCAAAAGAGTGAAGTATTTGATCGAACTTGGCGAAGTGAAGGATCCAACCAGAGATGTTGGAGTGTTGGCTCAAATAAAATGGAAGTGCAGTGTTCCGACTGAGTTGCAGCCCCCAAGGACCGATGCAAACATGAAAATGAAGAACACATGGTGCTCGTGAATGACGTATGGTAAAAATGGAAGTTGGACTCAGGAGTCAAATAACAAATACTAAGCAAGCATGTGAAAATAAGCAACCAAGCGTAGAGGTACACTTGGTGGCGTTGCCTCCGAGTGAACATGATGTGTGTATTACAGTATACTCGGGAACACGGAAATAACATAATGTAGTGCATGTAGAATGACCTAGCTGTCTGAAGGTGCGCGAGTGGCTGAGTGGTGAAGATGTGTTCAACTGATGGCGATGCGTGGGGCAGCTGATTGATGTAGATGTGTCTCACCGAGTGGCGACGCGCGGGGCACTGACTGGTGATGAGGTGACCAACCAAGGGGCGACGCGCGGGGCGGCCGAGTGGTGACGAGGTGACCAACCGAGTGGTGACGGACGGGGCGGCCGATTGGTGATGAGGTGACCAACCTAGTGACGACGCGCGGGACGGCCTCGTGGTGACGAGGTGACCAACCGAGTGGCGACACGCGGGGCGGCCAAGTGGCGACGAGGTGACCAACCGAGTGGGGACGCGCGGGGCGGCCGAGTGGTGACGAGGTGACCAACTGAGTGGCGACACGCGGGGCGGCCAAGTGGCGACGAGGTGACCAACCGAGTGGGGACGCGCGGGGCGGCCGAGTGGTTATGAGGTGACCAACCGAGTGGGGATGCCCGGGGCGGCCGAATGATGATGAGGTGACCAACCGAATGGCGACACGCGGGGCGGCCGAGTGATAATGAGGTGACCAACCGAGTGGCGACGCGCGGGGCGGCCGAGTGGTGATGAGGTGACCAACCAAATGGCGACGTGCGGGGCGGCCGAGTGGAGATGAGGTGACCAACCGAATGACGACGCGTGGGGCGGCCTGAATGATGATGAGATGACCAACTCGAGTGGCCACGCCCCATCTGTTGCAGCCTTGCACGCAGAGGCGATGGTCATTGCTGCTGCGCGCCTCCACTGTAGGCCCAACGCGCTCGATGAAACCGTAGGCGAATTTCTGAAGTGCCCCTCTCACCGCGGTCGCCATGGATATTATTAGGATTCGTCGAGCGAGCAGGTTAGCTGTCGGAGTGAACGATCCGTCCGAGCACAAGATTTTTTCGAGTGAACCAGCGAACTGCTCAAGCAGACGCGTCTCCGCGGCGTGAAGGCTGCCTTCGATCAGTTGACTGGGCGGAGGAGTCTCACACTGCGGCTGCTGCGCCTCGCTGCTCGAGGAGCCGGACCGCCTGTCGGGGCCATGAAGAAGACGTTACCAGGCATTGATGGAGTTTCCCACGTCCAGAATCTGCATGCTATAACTCTTGCCAAATTGATGAAATGGTAGTTTCCTTCTCTTGGCCATGCACTAATTGACATTGATTTGGCAATCAAGAAAATTTCCTTTCTTCTCCTTCTGTTATTCCTTCTTTTGGCCATGCACTAAGGACATTGATTCGTCAATCAAAGCAATTTCCTTTCTCCTCCTTCCGTTCTCAATCTTGCATGCAAGTGGGATATGCATGAGCCTGCATGCATGCGTGACGAACTTGTTGTAGCTGATCCAGAGAAGAACTCACCTGATGAACTTGTTGTAGCGGACCGTGTCGGAGGGCGCTTGGACGAGCTTGTTGTAGCTGATCCAGAGAAGAACTCACCTGATGAACTCGAACACACACACACACACACACACGAGAGAGAGAGAGAGAGGAGGGTTTTGCGCTGCGTGCAACTTCTGCAGCTTTTCTATTTTCTCGTTTATTTAACAGCTCAACTAACAAACAGAAAGATCCTAACTTTGTGCCACGACCAAGCTAATCGGACGTGCCATCCCACGTCCTTGACCACGCACAAAGCATCGTGCTAACAACCTAGCTACTGCCCCAATCCAGCCGTGAACAAGCTCACATTGCATGGACCGCTTTAATTGCTGAAAACAAACCTAAGCAACTAGTGCGACAGGAATACAAACATTCCAACAAATCACCACCTAATCATGTTGCCTAAGATCCCTTCACTTCGACGACACCAAGACACTGATGCAGCAAACTGAATCTGACGCGCCCTAGTGCTTTGGTGAGAAGATCGGCAAGTTGTCTTTCAGTCCCAACGTGCTTGACCTGCACCTTTCCATCCTCGATGCATTCACAAATGAAGTGAAAACGTATGTCGAGGTACTTACTCCGATCGTGATGCACCGGGTTCTTGCTCAATGCAATCGCTGACTTGTTGTCAATGAATAGCTTCACCGTCATGGGTTCGCTCCCGGCCAGCTCGCCATAGAGACGGCACAACCAGATGCCCTGGCAATGCCGCCGCCGCCGCTGCCATGTACTCTGCTTCACAGGAGGAGAGGGAGACGACCTTCTGCTTCTGCGACGTCCATGTGATCGGGCTGCCGTTGAGGAAGAACACCACCCCGGTCATGCTTTTGCGATTGCTGACGTTGCCGGCGAGGTCGCTGTCGCTGTATCCCACCAACTCAGCTTCCTCCATTATCCTTTTGTAGCAGCACCCATTGCCAGTGGTCCCTTGGACGTAGCGGAGGATCTGCTTCACCACCGCCTGGTGCGGCGCTCCCAGCGCCTCCATGTGACGGCTGACGTTGCCGACAACGTGTGTGATGTCCGTCCTAGTGTTGCAGAGGTAGAGCAAGCTCCCAACAACACTCAGGTACTTGGTGACGTCGATGTCGCCGCCAGTGTCACCCTTGATCACTTGCGGCCGGTGCTCCATGGGCGTGTAGCTCGGGTTGCAGTCCTTCATCCCTGCCTGCTCCAGCACCTTCTCCGCATAGGTGCCTTGACACAGCGCGATCACGCCCTCACACTGCTGAACCTCGATCCCCAAGTAATAACTCAGGAAGCCAAGGTAGCTCATGTCGAACAGATGATGCATCTGCTCCTTGAAGCTCTCGATTTCCTTCACGTCAGTGCCGGTGATCACCAGGTCATCAACGTACACTCTGACCAGCAAGATGCCCGCTTCAGTTGCCCTTCGATACTCGGCGTGCTCCAGGGGGCTCCGCTCGAAGCCCAGCTTGGTGAGCTCGCCGCCGAGCTTGGCGATCCATGCGTGCGACGCTTGGCGCAGCCCATAGAGTGCCTTTCGCGGCCTGAGTACCTTGTGCTCATTGCCGGGGTCGACGAAGCCGGGGGGCTGGTGCACGTACACCTCTTCGACCAGGTTGCCATTCAGAAACGCGGACTTGACGTCCATGTGGTGGACATGCCACCCGGAGTGCGCGATGAGTGCCAACAGGACGCGCACTGTCTCCATGCGCACCACAAAAGCGAAGACCTCGTCGAAGTCCACCCCCTGCTGCTGTACATAGCCCTTCACGACAAGCCTCGCCTTATGCTTCACAGTGTTGCCAACTGGATCCTTTTTTTACCTTGAACACCCATTTTAGGCTGATGGTGACGTGTCCAGGCGGGAGCGTGGCGAACTCCCAGGTGCCATTGCTTCTGATCGCGTCCAGTTCGTCCTCCATTGCGTGCCTCCAACTGGAGCTCCCTTTGCCTCTTCAACGCCGCCTGGCTCCCTTGCGGCCAGTAAGCAGAGGTGGTTCACCTCCACCTGCTCTTTCTCCCAGGCGTCGTCGAGCTCCTGCTCGATACTGGCCATGCGCCTATACAGCAGTGCAGCGCCGGCCGACACGTCGTGCCGACCCGTGTCATGAGACGGCGACATCACCTAGTTATGGGCGCGCGGGGCTGGTGTGGTCGGTGATGCCTGCGGCGGGGTCTGATCCTCTGGGCGTGGCGGGCTGCTGGGTTGCCCCCAGCTCATGGTCCCCGTCGGTCGGCAGGTCACGCTGCACCACCTCAAACGCGGCGCACGGCATGGGCGTCGCGTCAGCATCGCCGCTCTAGTCCCATCTCCGGTTCTCCTCGAACACCATGTCGTGCATGATGCGCAGCTGCTTCGTCACCGGGTCGTACACCCGGTAGGCCTTGGCGCCGTCCTCCTAGCCGACGAAGACCATGGGCGTCGAGCGGTGGGCCAACTTATCGATGCCGGGGCCGAGGCACTTCACATGTGCCACGCAGCCGAACACACGAAGATGATGCACCTTGAGCTTCCAGTTGTGCCACGCCTCGTACGGAGTTCGCCCATCCAGGCTGCATGTGGGCGCGCGGTTCAGCAGATAGACCGCGGTGCGCACAGCCTCGCCCCAGAAGATCACCGGCACGCGCATGCTCTTCAAGAGACAGCGCGCCATCTCCACCACCATCTTATTCCGGCACTTGATGACGCCGTTTTGCTGTGGTGTGTAGGGGGCGGTGGTGCAGTGCTTGATGTCGTGCTCGTCACAGTACTCCCGGAACGCGGCAGAGTTAAACTCGCCACCCCGATTGGATCGGAACGCCAGGAGCTTCCTGCCCGGTGTCGCCTCCGCGAGCGCCTTGATCCGCTTGAAGCGCTTGAACGCCTCGTCCTTTGACTTGATCATCTCAATCCACATGAAACGACTGTGATCGTCAACCACGAGCAGGAAATACCTGTTGCCGCCCATCGTGGCTGGCTTGATCGGCCCGCACAGGTCGCTATGGACCAGTTTGAGCCCGCGCTCAGCACGGTACTTCGATGCCTACGGGAATGGGACACGGTGTTGCTTCCCAAGAGCGCACCCATCGCAGAACTCCTCGACGTCCTCGATCGATGGCACGCCTTCCGCCAAGCCCTTCTCCACGAGAGCATGCAGTGAGCAGAAGTTGAGATAGCCGTAGCACCCATGCCACAGCCATGCCTCATCCTGCATGACGGACAGAAGGCACACGGGCACCGCCATCTTCAACATGATGGTGTACAGCCTGTTCTTGGAGCGCGTCACCCGTGCGAGCAGCGCATGGTCGCGGTCAAACAGCTCCAGCATGCCGTCTTTGACCACCATCTTACAGCCGAGCTCATCCAGCCCGCCTAGGCTCGTAATGTTGCCGCGCAGCCTCGGGATTAGGTACACATCCGTGAGTGCCCTGTGGCCCTTCTGCCTGCACTCGAAGACGATTGTGTCGCGCTCGTGGATGCTGATGAGCGATCCGTCGCCAAACTTCACCGTGCCCTTGATCGATTCATCGAGTGTGGAGAACAGCTCCTTGTCGCCGGTCATATGGTTGCTCGCGCCAGTGTCGAAGTACCACACCCCGGCGCCTGCGTCCACCGGCACGATGCGCTCCTCGTTGAGGTTCACCACCTCTGTCGTGCCCGAACCATCACCGCGGCTGCCGCTCAGCATCAGCGCCACGTTGGTTGGGGCAGCACCGCGGCTGGCGTTCGGCTCCGGCACCGCGTCGTGCATGACCTCGTCGCACACCTGAGCCAGCAGAATTGTCGGCTAGTCGTCTTCTCCTTGGGCGAGGTGAGCCTCCTCGCCACCTTCACGGCGCTCCTGGCGCGGCTTGTAGCACTTGCATGCGACGTGCCCCCAGATGCCGCAATTGTGGCACTTGCCGTTCTGTTTCGGTGCCTTGTCTCGCCTGCCGTTGTTGCGTCTGCCGCCACGGCCGCGGCCATGGCCATGTCCGTCATTCCCACCGGAGGAGCAGCTGCCCTGCTCCTTGTCTTTCAGGCGGGCGTACCACTCCTCTTTAGTGAGCAATAGGCGGCCACCCGAGCCGCCGTCATTGTTGTCCTCCTCCAAGCGATCCTTGACGATGCGTAGCCGGTCAGTGAGTTCGTCCACCGACATGGTCGTGACGTCGAGCATGGTCTCGATGGCGATGGCCACATGAGAGTACTTGGCAGGAACTACACGCAGGAACTTGCGAACGACCTTTACCTCTTCAAGTGTATCCCCGAGCGAGCGGAGAGTGTCGGCGAGCCCTGAGATGCGCATGAAGAACTCATCCACTGTCTCGCCATCCCAGAACGAGATGGCCTCGAACACCTTGCGGAGCTTCTGCGCGTTCGCATCTCGGACGCGCTCAACGCCGATGCACTGGACCTTGATGGTGTCCCACGCCATCTTCACCGTCTCCTTGCTGGTGAGAGATGCGTGCAGCTCCTCCGACGTGGAGCGCAGTATCGCCGCCAACGCGCTGCGATCCTCGCGGACCAGGGCATCCCCCGCCGCGACCGCGTCCCACGGCATCTTCGCCTACAGGTTCACCATCATGACCACGGACCACTGGGCATACTTAGTCCACGTTGAAGGAAATATGCCCTAGAGACAATAATAAAGTTATTATTTATTTCCTTAACTCATGATAAATGTTTATTATTCATGCTAGAATTGTATTAACAGGAAACTTTGTACATGTGTGAATACATAGACAAAATTTATAGTCCCTAGTATGCCTCTACTTGACTAGATCGTTAATCAAAGATGGTTATGTTTCCTAACCATAGACATGTGTTGTCATTTGATGAACGGGATCACATCATTAGGAGAATTATGTGATGTACATGACCCATCAGTTAGCTTAGCATTATGATCGTGTCACTTTCATTGCTACTACTTTCTTCAAGACTTATACAAGTTCCTCAGACTATGAGATTATGCAACTCCCGAATACCTGATGAACACTTTGTGTGCTACCAAACATCACAACGTAAATGGGTGATTATAAAGGTGATCTACAGGTGTCCCCGAAGGTGTTTGTTGTGTTGGCATAGATCGAGATTAGGATTTGTCACTCCGTGTTTCAGAGAGGTATCTCTGGGCCCTCTCGGTAATACTCATCACTATAAGCCTTGCAAGCATTGTGACTAATGAGTTAATTGCGGGATGAAGTATTACGAAACGAGTAAAGAGACTTGTCGGTAACGAGATTGAACTAGGTATTGAGATACCAACGATCGAATCTCGGGCAAGTAACATACCGATGACAAAGGTAACAACGTATGTTGTTATGCGGTTTAACCGATAAAGATCTTCATAGAATATGTAGGAACCAATATGAGCATCCAGGTTCCTCTATTGGTTATTGACCGGAGACGTGTCTCGGTCATGTCTACATAGTTCTTGACCCCATAGGGTCCGCACGCTTAACGTTTGATGACGATTGGTATTATGAGTTTATGTGATATGATGTACCGAAGATTGTTCGGAGTCCCAGATTTGATCACGGACATGACGAGGAGTCTCGAAATGATCGAGACATAAAGATTGATATACTGGATGACTATATTCGGACACCGGAAGTGTTCCGGATAAGTTTCGGATAAAACCGGAGTACCGGGGGTTACCGGACCCCCCCGGAAGCTATTGGGCCTCATGGGCCTTAGTGGAGAAAAGAGAGGGCGGCCAGGAGGTGGCGCGCGGACCCCCTGGCCCTAGTCCGATTGGACAAGGGGATGGGGCGGCGCCCCCCTCTCCTTCCTTCTCTCCACCTCCTCCTTCCCCCTTCTCCTTGCTGGAATAGGATGGGGGGGGGCAAACCTACTTGGAGTAGGATTGCCCCCCCCCTTGGCGCACCTCCTCCACTGGTCGGCGTCCTCCTCCCTCCCTCCCTTATATACGGGGGCAAGGGGGGGACCCTAGAACACACAAGTTGATTGTTTAGCCGTGTGCGGTGCCCCCTCCACAGAATTCCAGCTCGGTCGTATCGTCGTAGTGCTTAGGCGAAGCCCTGCGCCGGTAACTTCATCATCACTGTCACCACGCCGTCGTGCTGACAAAACTCTCCCCCGACCTCAGCTAGATCTAGAGTTCATGGGACATCACCGAGCTGAACGTGTGCAGATCGCGGAGGTGCCGTACCTTCGGTGCTAGGATCGATCGAATCGCGAAGACGTACGACTACATCAACCGCGTTGTCATAACGCTTTCGCTTTCGGTCTACGAGGGTACGTAGACAACACTCTCCTCTCTCGTCGCTATTCATCGCCTAGAGATAGATCTTGCGTGATCGTAGGAATTTTTTTGAAATTACCGCGTTCCCCAACAGTGGCATCCGAGCCAGGTCTATGCGTAGATGTTATATGCACGAGTAGAACACAAAGAGTTGTGGGCGATAATAGTCATACTGCTTACCACCATGTCATACTTTGATTCGGCAGTATTGTTGGATGAAGCGGCTCAGATCGACATTATGTGTACGCTTACGCGAGACTGATTCT
Organism: Triticum urartu; assembly: GCF_003073215.2. Classification (NCBI taxonomy): domain Eukaryota; kingdom Viridiplantae; phylum Streptophyta; class Magnoliopsida; order Poales; family Poaceae; genus Triticum; species Triticum urartu. Next base: position 651,265,972 of record NC_053023.1, on the reverse strand, counting down.
ACCGACGTGCTTCGCACATAGGTGGCTGGTGAGTTTCTGTTTCTCCAACTTTAGTTTAATCGAGTGTGGCTACGCCCAGTCCTTGTTGAAGGTTAAAACATCACACTTGACTAAAAATCGTTGTAGTTTTGATGTGTAGGTAAGAATGGTTCTTGCTAGAAGCCCGTAGCAGCCACATAAAACTTGCAACAACAAAGTAGAGGACATCTAACTTGTTTTTGCGGCGCTTGCTGTGATGTGATATGGTCAAGGCATGATGTGATATAAATTGTTGTATGAGATGATCATGTTTTGTAACAAAGTTATCGGCAACTGGTAGGAGCCATATGGTTGTCGCTTTATTGTATGGAATGTAATCGCCATGTAATTGTTTTACTTTACCACTAACACTACAAAAAAATACACTTCCGTCATGATATGTGTTTGTCACAGTAGGTGGCGTTTTTTGTCATGCATGTACATCCATGTCGATTTTATCATAGAATCAAGATAGTCATACATGTGCTGTCGTAGAAGTGTTCCATGACATTACCAAAATTATCATCACGGAAGTGTCCACTTCCATGATGATAAATCGTGCGTCACAGAAGTGCTTTCATCAAGGGTGACCGACACATGGCATCCACCGTAATGGAACGCCGTTAAGCTATCGGATCCGGTTTTGGATCCGATAACCCGTTAACAGCCCTGACCAATGGGGATTTTCCATGTGTAAAATCATCATTGGCTGGAGGAAACATGTGTCGGCTCATCGTTGGGACAGATGTCATCCACTCATTGGACAGAAGGCGCCTATGATACGTCGACACGTGGCACGGCCCAATAGAGGCCCATTCCTGTGAAAAGACCGGCCCGTTTGACTTGGTCAAAAGGTGGCGGGCCGGCCAACTTAAAGCCTATTAACGGCCTGTTCGCATATAGCCCATTTACAGCCCGCTAACCCAGGGCCCGTTATGACCTATCCGAATTAGGCCCAGTTGCGTCATATGGGCGTCCAATATGATTCCATCCTGTTTTAACTTCCGGCCCATGTATCGCCCATGACGTCTTTCGGCCCATATGAGGCCCTTTGTAACTCTTGGCCCATTAACGGCCCATAATAAACAATGTATCACTTTATACCCATTAACGGCCCATTATTCCATTGGGCCGTTTCCAGTCCATGGTAACTTTCGGCCTTCTCAGGGCCCATTTATTCTTGGGCTCATTTCCAGCATTCGGTTACTTATAGCCCGTTACTGTCATTTTCTGCTTGTGGGCCAAATTCAGCCCGTTGTTAAAGTCGCCCGTTTGTGGCCCATTAATACGTTTGGCCGTTTTCATAGCATCATAAAATGCATCCTATTAACGACAGCCCGTTATGGTCGGCCCATGAACGGATGATTCCAACTTTAGCCCGTTTACGGCCATAATGCAGTCTGTTATTGGCCCATGTTTGGCCAATCGATCATACGGCCCATATAAGGCCCATTGATGATACGGCCCATAGAAGGCCCATTGTTTCTATGGCCCATAGAAGGCCCATTGTTTCTACGGCCGGTAGGAGGCCCAGTGTCACTACAGTAAATATGTAGCCCATGGTTATCGTGGCCTAGTTTTAAAAAATAGTTTATTGCGGCCACTAGCAAACCGCGAAAAAAGAACTGCACTGACTACAAGCAAACAAATAAACAACACAACAAGGAAATAAATAAGCAAGCAACTAACGCTAGGCTATCACGGCTATTACACATATTACATCCACTGGGCATCAAAGTTCGCCACCAGTGCAAATATAGGGAACAAAGCAGCATATCATATATACTGGTTGTCAAAGTTGGTGACTAGCTGTCACATCCCTAGTTCTGGTAATGCTTAGTGCTAGCATCTGGTGTTGCATCATGTTTAAATTTCAGTTAAACTTGAAATGGGGATGTTCAAACCCTAGCACCAAATTAAATGCAACTAGGATCAAATTAAAAATATTTTCAATGAACCCAAAATGCCCTTTGAAAATGTTCATGGTTTCTGACAAAGGTGAAAACCTCTCCCAAAAATGATGAACATATTTCTTGGTCATTCCTGGATTTTTGAATTAACTCTTAATGTATTTGAATTGGAGCTATTAATTCCTATAAAATATTTGGTAGCTCCAAATATTCTGAAACTTGGTGAGGGCCTCTGGTTAAAATCAGATAGTGCCCATAAAAGTTTGCAGAATTTTATAAAGTGATTTGGTATTTAAATATAGGTCAAAACATACTGCAAAAAAATAGATAACCGAAAGATTTATAAAAGAGAAAGACAGAGAGAGAGAGAGAGATAGTACCTGGGCCTTACCTGGAGCCCAAGTGGCTGGCCCACCCACCTTCCCGGCTCCCTGTCGTCTTCCTCCCAGCGCCAATAGGCAGCGCACGTGGCTGACGCACGCCGGCACGCGCCCGGCCACCTCCTGCTTCCGCCGCTGCCCCGACGCGTCTGGACAACGCCACGCACCCCCGACCTCTCTCTCCCTCACCCGTGGCATCTTCCCTCCCTTGGACCTCTTCCTTTCACCCACCCGAACGTGCCCGTCGCCGCCGCTCGCCACTGCCTCCCCCTCGCCTCGCCGACGCGTCCAGAGGACCGCCATCGCCTTCCGTGTCGTCTTCACCAACCCATTAGACCACGGGAGCCCTGTAGCAGCGTCCCCGAGCTCATCCTCAACCTCCGACCGCCGGGTACCTCACCGTCAATTCGCGGCAACCAACACGTCCCCGGCCCCGCCGTCTGCACCATCCTCCTCTCCGTGAGCCTCTCTTCGTTTCCCCCCTGTTCCCCTCCTCGCGCTCAACCCCTATATTATCTCCCCGTCGCAACCGTAAGCTCCTTGCCGCTGGCGATGTCGCCGACGCCGCCAGGGCTCGTTCCAGTCGCGTCTGGGTGCATAGTCGAACACCAGGAGTTCCCAGGATCCCGTAGAGCACCTCATCCGGTGTCCCCGTGGCTTGCAGTCTCGCCTGCCTCATCCCCGTGCTCTGGCCGCCGCGGATGAGCTCGCCGCCGGTGAACCAGGCCACCCCACGCCTAGCCGCGTGCTTCCCTAGATGCGGGCGAGCAAGGGCTCCTTTATGATTCCCTCATCGCAGCAAGCGGCAGCCCCAAGCGCAACTTCGGTGAGCCACCGCCGCTCTGGTTCGTCGCCGTCGTCTAATCGCCGGTGCAGCTGACGTGGCGCCACCATTAGTTGCTAATGACCCAACTAATCACCCCTAGGTCACTGACCAGTGGGCCCCAGGCCATTATTAATTTTGGTAAAGATTAGTTCTAACCTTAATTAACCCCCGAGTCACTGACTGATGGGTCCCACGTGTCAGGTTTGACCCTAGCCGCCCAGTTGATCGCTGATGTCACAGTGACGTAATGTTGATGCAGTAAGTGTTTTCTAGAGTTTTAAATAAATTAGAAATGATTTATTTATTTCAGAAAATGTTTGAAACTTCTAAAAATCATAGAAATTAAATCATAACTCCAAATGAAATTATTTATATATGAAAAAAGATCAGAAAAATTCAATCTATCCATCTGTACCATTTTCATGCATGTTGGAACAACTTATAGTTGCTGAATTGGACAAATCAAATAAATGGCATTTGAATTTCACATATGGAGTTTGAATTTGAATCTTGGATTCAAACCAACTTCATTTAAATCGTTGCTAGTTGCATTAGCTCAAACAACAGCATATTGCCATTTCATGATCATGCATCATATTGTTGCATTGCATTGATTGTGTTCTTTCTCTGTTTGCTGGTATCTGTCCCCTCTCAGTGGACGTAGTTCTGACGATGAGTTCGATGACACCGATGAAGAGCTATACTATCTTCAGAAGTGCCAGGCAAGCAAAACCCCCTTGTTCATTCCGATACAATCCCACTCTCTCGCTCCTGCTCTCTTTTACTGCATTAGGACAACAACGATTCATCTGTTACTTGTTGCGGTAGTTGAACCCTTTTTTCTCTGCATGACCTGTCATTGTCACGGCAAATAGATGAATCCCACTAGCCAACGATGTCAACACACGATGCTTGGATATACACATGGGGATCCACTCACTACGCGGCCAACAAATTCTATGACTTCTTCTTCAGAGATATGCAAGCTCACCCTGCCTACTCGTGGCTGTGGAAATCCAAAGCCACCATGAAGATCAAAGTTTTTGGTTGGCTTCTACTATCTGACAGGCTAAACACCAGAAATATGCTCAAACGAAGACATTTCAACATTGGTAACATCTTTGGCTGCCTACTCTGCCCAACATGCACTGATGAAACGGTGGAGCACCTATTCTTTGAATGTCCTTTTAGTACACAGTGTTGGGCAAAGCTTGGAATACAAGGATCTACTCAAGGGAATAGGCTGGATTGGGTGGAGTCAGCCAAAGCTTCATGGCATAGGCCTTTATTTGTTGAAATCCTTCTCCAATCTGCTTGGAGCATTTGGAAAGAAAGAAACAACAAGCATTTCAGAGGAATAACTCCTTCCACAAGTTCTTGGCTCTCTAGGCTAAAAGAAGACCTGTCCCTCCTTACTTATAGGGCGGGAGAAAAGAATAAACCCTTCTTGCTTTCCTACTTAGCTACCTTGTAATATAGCCCTGGTTACTCCTGCCCCCCATTCTCTCTTCCACCCACAAAGTGGGATGGACTTGTAAGATACAAACCATGTACAATTATTGATTCTTTTATTTAATTGCAGTAGGAGCCTCTCCTACTGTTTCAGTGGTTAAAAAAAATAGATGAAACCCACTACCATGAGTAGGAGTTGTTTGAGCCCTGATGTGCCTACTCATTCATGCTTGTTTGTCATGCCTGCTACTGCTTAGAGTTGAGTCAGGTATGATTCATCGGGGATGAATTGGAATGGTGATGAACATGTTCTACTGTGTGTGAGCTAAGTGTGTGAACGCGATTTGGTAAAGGTAGCGGTGAGAGGCCATTTAGGAGTACATGGTGGGTCGTCTCATTGAAACCGTCCTCAGGAATTGAGTTCTGTGTTTGTGATCCATGAACAGTTACTACCACATATTGGGATCCTTAATTGACTCTCTCGACTTAATAATCGCCTTGATCTATGTCCAGGAGTTGCTACTAGTTTCTGGTGTTTGTAGGATATGTGTTGGAGGTCGTGCGTAGCACTGACCCTAGGGGTGGGCTATGATGTGGTAGATACACCGTGGCACAGTGTACCGGGTACCCATTTGGTGTCTCGGGAACCCTACACACATCGTTTGGGGCTGTGAGCGAAACCCCGGCCGGATCTCCTCGCGGTTGGAACTCGAATAGGCGATAAACCTGCACTAGAGACTTGTGTGGTTAGTCAGGTCATGGTCGACTCCCTCTCCAGGCTTCCACTTGAAGGTTGCCGAGATACATGACGTGTACATGGTGGTAAGTGGCGAGAGCATGTGTGAAGAAGTACACCCTGCAGGGTTAACATCATCTATTCGAATAGCCGTGTCCACGGTAAAGGACTTCTGGGTTGCCTATAATAGTTCATAGACAAGTGAAAGTGGATACTCTAAAATGCGCAAGATAAGCGTGAGTGCTATGGATGGCGTTCTCGTAGGGAGACGGGAGCGATCCATAGTGGTGTATTGATATGGTGAATATGTGGACTCGTGTGCGCCACCTCAAAAGAGTTACTTGCGGCCATAGTTTAGGATAGCCACTGAGTCAAAGCTGGCTTGCTGCAGTCAAACTCCACCACCCCCTTTGTTGATACTGATGCATATGTAGCTAGTTCTGATGTAAGTCTTGCTGGGTACATTTGTACTCACGTTTGCCTATTTTATATTTTGCAGAGAAACGTCAGTCTCGCTAGTAGTTCCGTGTGGACTTCGACGTTTATCTTGATACCTCAGCTACGATCTTGTGCCCTCAGCAGGATCTGGTAGATAGTCAGGCTTCTCAGCCTTTTTCATTTGTAGATGTCTGTACTCAGACATGTTAAGCTTCCGCATGTGCTGTGACTTGTATGCTCTGAATGTTGGGTCATGAGACCCATGTTTGTAATATCTCGCTCCTCGGAGCCTAATGAATAAATACTTGAGTCGTAGAGTTATGTTGTGATGCCATGTTGTATTTACACATATCGAGCATATTGTGTGTATGATTGAAATGCTTGGTATGTGTGGGATCCGACAACCTAGTTGTTTATCAATGGTAGCCTCTCTTATGGGGAAATGTAGTCTTGTGCTTCCATGAGCCATAGTAGTCCGCTACAACCCGGTTCACTGGAGTCCTACTAGCCCAGCACTACTGCTTCGGAACACTGGACTGGCCGGCATGTGATTCACTTCGTTCCTGTGTCTGTCCCTTTGGGGAAATGTCACGCGGTGACATCCGGCGTCCTACCTAGCCTGCTACAGCCCGGTTCACCGGAGTCCTGTTAGCCCAGTGCTACAGCCCAGATTCGCACGCTACTGACCTACATGCTCGATGTTGATTCATGTATGCCTGTCCCCGTAAGTTAGTGCCACTTTGGGTTCACGACTAGTCATGTCGGCCCGGGTTCTCTGTCATATGGATGCTAGCGACACTATCATATACGTGAGCCAAAAGGCGCAAACAGTCCTGGGCCATGGAAGGCGACACCCGTGGGAATACCGTGCGTGAGGCTGCAAAGTGATATGAGGTGTTACCAGCTAGATTGATGTGACTTGGAATCGGGGTCCTGACACCAGCGCAAATAAACGCCGCAGCAAAACAAATCCCGAACTGAAACCACTTCAGAAGATCTCAAGAAACAATATCCTGGGTACCCATAATGCTGGCAAGATGCTTAGCAAGCTTATTAACTTTCTCTTGTTTGGCGCTTAAATCCTCCAGTGCTTGTTGTTGCACCAGGAAGTATGCATCTGAATTCTGCAGGGACTTCCTCAGTCCTTCAGCTTCCTGTCGCAGCATATCTGATCGATGTCTTTCAACTTGAAGTTTAGACTCAAGAAGACGAACTGATTCAGGCAGCGAGTTTGAAGAGCTTGTGCCATCAGTAGTGGCCAGTAACTCGAACACTACATCAAGACAGGACTTTTGGGTTCTCTCACTGTCGTCAAGATAGTTTTAATCAGCTTTCTTGGAGACCAACAGGGATGTCTCACTATCTTGAACCTTATCTGCATTACTTCCTTTACCATTGCACAATGCGGTACTGTTCTCCAATATTTTGTTCGCATTCTAAAAGAGAAACAAGCAGACACATCACAGGTTTACCATGTTGTATATGAAACTCATTTTGGTAAATGAGTTTAGTAGTAAAGTGGACAGGATAACAGCATGAAACAAATATATATCTATGTACCATGGTCACTTTATGGTCTATATCATTCTAGTTTTATTGCCAAATCAAGATAGAGACACAGTTCAAATAATATTTGTTCAAGACAAAGCAGAACAAACATAATATAAGTGTGGGAAACTATAGAGCAATAACAACACTTGTAATGTGCATGACATGAGAACATAACTGTTTATTCAGTTGAAACTGAAATCAACATAGAGCAGGTTACAACAGCAAACCAGTTAAAGAAACAGGTTTAAAACATACCTGTTGCACCATTGGAGTTTCAATTCCATCCTTCAAATTTGAAAATAGTTGGTATGAGTAAATACAGTAATGCTAGAGCAAAGGAGTATGAACCATAGCTATAGAACCTGACCTGAGAACAAATCTTCTTCTCCTTTAAGCATTGAGATGGGATTCGGGGTGGTGGTCCTCGTGCTTTGGGCACTGCAGTTCCCTTACTAACTGCTCGTGTTTGGGTGCTCTGTGGTGGAGACGGTATTGTGTCAACTGGAACTGGGATACTATCTGCCATGGTTGGGGTTAGAAGGGGTGTAGCTGGTTCTCTGTCCAACTGAATAGGGGTATAATCTGCGAGAGTCTGGGTTATGTGTGGTGGATCTGGTCCTTGGGCAAGTACAACCGTGGTTCTATCTACATCAACTGGTAGCACTATCTTTCCTGAAGACCGTGTTGTTACTCCCTTAGATACTGCCATCACCCTCTCCAATTAAAATGGCTGATAAACAAGAAAAGTAATTAAAAGTATAGACATTGTATGATAGACAGGTGCCATGGATAGTGGGGAATAAAAGATGGCATGAAATAATTCACAGTTCTGTTGTCAAACGAAACAGGATAGCATGACACAATGTCACATATATGATGGCTAACTAAACAGGATAGCATGACACAATTTCACAGTATGATGGCTAACTAAAAAAGATGGAAAGACATAGTTCAAAATATGATTACTATGTAAACAGGATGACATGATATAACTATATAATGTGTTTATTAAATAGGTTGGCATGCCATAATTCACATACATTCACGGATAGAATGCCATAATTCAAAATATGATGACTATAAACACTAAACAGGATGAGATGATATAACTATATGATGTCTTTATTAAATGGGTTGCCATTCCATAATTCAGATAGATGATGTGTATGTACTATGTAAACATGATGGCATGATATAATTCAAATATATGATTTATATAGTAAGCAAGTAAGCAGATGGCAATCCATATATGATGTAAAAACTAAGCAATGCAAGACAACATGCATGACATGAGTAATATAACCCTGCCAAGTTTGAGCATAGACCTCAGGGGGGAAATAGGACTGGTCATCAGTCTCTGAATCCTCCTCTGAGGAGCTCTCTATAACCAGCAAGATGTCTGCTTCAGCAGGTAGCATTTTCTTCTCTGAATACCTTGTTTTCACTCCAGATACTTCCATCACCGCTTCAAATGGCTGATGCACAGGAAGAGTAGTTGAATATACAAACGTTGTCCACAAATGGAACATGTAATACAAAAAAATGATAGCATGATATAATTCACATACATGATGATTGGCTAAACAGCATGGCATTGCATAATTCACATATATAATGCCTTTACAACAATATAGCATTGCATAATTCACATATATAATGTCATGCAACAAGATGGCAATGCATCATTCACATATATGGTAATTAGACACTGAACAGGTGGCATTCACACAAAGCATGTCTAAACTAATCAAATGACATAGCAATGCGAGACACCATACGCACGATATGAGCAACATAACCTTGCCAAGTTAGAGCATACACCTCGGGGAGGAATAGAACTGGTCATCTGTCTCTGAATCCTCCTCTAAGGAGCTATCCGTAACCAGCGAGCTATGCGCTTCATCAGATAGCATAGTCTACTCTGAAGACCTTGTTTTCACTCCAGAATTTTCCATCACCGTGTCAAATGGCTGATGCACACGAAGAGCAGTTGAATGTACTAACATTGTTGACAAATGTAATATGTAACGAAAAAAGGATGGCCTGATATAATTTACATATAAGATGACTGGCTAAGCAGGATGGCGTTGCAAAATCCACATATATGATACCTGGCTAAACAAGATGGATTTGCAGATGGCATTCGCACAAAGGATGTCTAAACTAAGATGATGACATATTTGATGTATAAAGTAAGCAATGCAAGGCACCATACTCATGATATAACCAACATCAGCATGCCAAGTTAGAGCGAAGACCTCAGGGGGTAAATAGGAGTTGTCTTCTCCTTCTGAATCCCCCTCAGAACAGATATCTTCCTCTCGATTACAATCCGAAATGTGTGGAGGGGGGCTGCCTTTGCGCCTACCATGGAGCGACATCTACATGAAATTTTATTGCCACGCAAGGCTCGTCTCTTTTGCTCTACATGTTCAATTCCATTGTTTACAATAACTGTCATGCCTAGGAATAAAACAGTGAGATTATGTAAGGAGTGCATGTAGAAATCCAGAGTAATGGTGGCAACCTGTGGATAGACCCAAAACCAATAATAGCAGGCAGATAATGGCTTCAGTAAAAAATACAGATAAGGGCTTCTTTAATATTTGTTTCCCACCCAACATGAAACCCATAGTAGACACCGGAGATTAACCAGATAGTAGATAGATACTATTGATTGCGGCCCCGATATGTACCCCACAATGATTTAAAAACTCAAGTTTGACCATTAGTTTGGAGCTGACTCAGAGTCTAATCGGTGAACAGGACGATAAAGTAGCATGTAATATTATGTGATGCATAACGTAAGCAAACACGAAAGAGTGCGACCTCTCTAGCGGACCCATGTAGTCCTCGAGGTCATCTGCTCAGTTGATGATGGTAATGCAATTTTCATGGCTGCCGGCAGCGGGGAAGAAGATCTGAGGCGGCGAAAGATAGTCTGGAGGCTGGATCCATGCTGTGCTGGACCCTTCTATCATTGGAGCAGCTGAGCTGGGGTGGACGACGGCGCAGCAGGAGCGCGACAAACCACGTAAAGTTTTGTTTGACAACTATCTGCAAGAGAAGTAATTATGTAAGGGCTTGTTTGAATTGGAGGATTCCAACAATGCAGGGATAGGAAATAGATAGGAATAGGATAGGAATGCACGTTCAAAATAGAGAATTTAAAAACACAGGATATCTGCCAATCTGGGTGTTTGATTCACAACAATTGGAAGATCACAGGATGCAAAGAAGCATGGTGAGATTAAGTCAAACCATAAGAAAATGTACGGTTATAATGCTATTATGCTACTATCTCTTAGTCTTGTGCTTCATGAATAGGAATTTGAAAATGAGGACAAGTGAAAATTAAAATTCCTACGTATTTTCTTTCAAGGAGACACTAAAGGAACAAATCCTACAGTTTTCCTTTGCTCCATTCCTTTGAACCAAATTCATGAATAGTAGTACCATAGGAAACTTTCCAATTCCTATGTTTTTCATTCACTTTTCCTTTCAAGCACTGGCGATTCTAGTAGGCAGGCTTGAGCAAGGAAAAGCCTACACTAAAAATGTTTTTGTGCTACTTCTATTACTTTGGAACCAGGCCACTACCCTACTAGCTCAACTCCCAGGGCCATCGACAAATGCACAGCTCAAACGCGTAGAGATAAATAATGATGGCGTTCAAGAGAGTCCATCACAGATAGCTAAGTTGCCTGGTACCTCACTGCTTGTCATATAGTAGGATAAAATAATCGTATTTCCCGTTACTACGTGTGCTTAGTGGACAATATATATAACATGTAGAGTAAAAAAGTGATGCAACAAGTGTACAACCTCTTTGCCGAAGCCATGTCGATCTCAGCATGATTGGGTTGGCCGGTGAGGATGCTCCGGCTGAATTGGCTGTTGGAGGAGGGGAAGATCTTAGGCGTCTGGAGATGGAGCCTGAGGTACTGCTCCATTTGATGGAGGGTTTCGTTGTTGGAGTAGCTCCGGTGAGTTGTACGACACCGAGGCTGAAGCAGGACAAGAGAGACAACGTTAACCTGAGTGGAATTCTTGTAGCATCTCCAATAAATGACGTAAAATACATAACCACAAAGTGCTAGATGTAAAATACATCAACTGCTCATCTCTGAACTTAACTGTCGAAACTGAATTTAGCTATTGAAACTGAACTGTCGAAACTGAATTTTGTTGTCGAAACTAAATTTTACTATCGAAACTAAACGCACTAGCAAGGTGAGGCTACACGTCAGTCGACTGACTTTTTCATCTCTGGTCAGTCGATTTTGCAACCGTTGGATACGAAATCAAGGGCCTGCAGTTCATCTTCAACCTCCACCCGCCTGAGCCACCAGCCACCACCGGCCAAACAGCAGCCCCCCGCCGCCCGCGACGGGCAGTGCGCCGCCCCGCCCGCCACGAAAACACTCCCCACCACTGGTCCGCCGCCGCCCCGGCCATCCCTCTAGCCCCCCCTGTGCCAAGCTTTCTCTCCGACGATCCCCACGCCACTGCCCCACCACCACCGCCGACCATCGCCCCCACCCTGAACCCTAAGATAGATAGTGGGGTACCTCTCTGGCGAGCCCCCCTCCCCGCTGCGGCTGGTTCTTCCTTCACACCGGCGAGCCCCCCCCCCCCCCCCCCCGAAAATCGACTGACCCAAAAGTCGATTCAGTCGACTGAAGTGTAGCTAAATTGGAGGAGCATCGCAAGCAAGAGGAAGAGCGAGAGCAGCAGCAAGAGCAAGAGCAGACCAGGCAGGGGACTGAGAGCAAGAGTAGAGCAGCAGCGCGAGCGAGAGCTAAAAAAGTAGCAGCTCCTACTGATGTGGACGTCGCCACCGAGGGAGCGACGCCGTGGAGGAAGTGGCCGGCGACGCTGCCGTGGATGGAGCCGCGCCGTGTCGGCTCGGGACCGAGCGCCGGCAGCACTAAGAGATCGAATCAAGAAGAAAATGCGGCGATTAGTGTACAACCTCTTTGGTGGCGCCGATTAGGCCGCAGCTTCATCCGAGGAAACGGTGATGATGATGCTCTTCCGATGGTGCAGGTGAAGACGGCGGTGTGGGAATGGAGGTGGCGTGAAAGACAAGGGGAACATCGGTGCAGCTCCTTGGAGGTGGAGGACGGGGTGGCTGAACCGGCGGGACGACGAGATCGACGACGGATCCTCATCTGGTACGGTGGATGAGGGACGTCGAGGTGTTGTTGTGGACGACATCGTCGGGGAAGAGGCTCCGTGTCGGGGGTTGGGTGCGACATATGCCAAGGGATGGCTTATCATAGTGGGGGCGAGTAGAACATCGCCGGTGCCTGGAAGCGGGATGAGGCATAGGCATGCATGCCGGCGAATCTTACCCAGCTTCAGGGCTCTCCGAGGAGATAACACCCCTACTGCTGCTCTGCGGGGTCTCCGCATGATCACTATGGCAAAGTGTGTACAAGGTTGCTCCTTGAGCTGTTTCCTGGAGGTAGGAGAAGGAGGCTAGCTCTCTCCTTCCTATATTATCTGGTCTAGTGCTAATGGAATCGAACCCTTTGCATGGGTGCCCCGGGGGGTTTATATAGGCCTACCCCCCGGGGGTACAATGGTAATCCGGCCGGGCACGGGTCCCAGCCGTCTGTCTCTCAGGCCGCCGCCTTCTCCGCCGACTACTGGGGCCCACCGACTAGTGGGCCCCGCCGACTGGCCCGGTACGGAGCCGACAGGCCTTGTCCGCCGCGGGCTGGTCTTGCCGGCTGCGAATTACTGTAGCCGTGCTTCTAATGACGCTGGCTTGGTCATGGGGTCATGGCAACAGTGTCGCCGCCTGACGAGCGATCACTGTTGCCACTCCCCGTCTTGTCTGGTTAATGGCATGCGGGGCCCGTGGGAGGGGACAGCCGACTTCTGGAGGCCGACTCCCATTGGGTCCGTCTTGTGGCGCTCTCGCCGTCTTCTGTACCCCCGCTGACCGGCAGGGCCCGCCATCTCTTGGCCGTACAGGCAGGCCAACGTGGGCACAGGGTTCCGCCACTGGGGCTGATGTCAGGGCTGGCATGGCAACAGTGCCGCGCCGGACGGAGATCTCCATTGGTACGGCGCACTATGGCCATGCCTGCCCTCGGTAATCGGGGTGGGAGCGGGCCGTACTGCGGCCGTTCCCCGTCCCGTCCCTTCTTACGAAGGAAGAGGGTGGTTGGAGTCACGGGCCGACTCCCCATAGCCGGCTTCTCTGGAAGCCGCCAGTTAGGAGTCGGCTCATCTTGTAGTCATCCCTGGGACTCGGCCGTGAGTTGGTAGTCGGCAGCGCCGCTGCCGACTCCCGGAGGCGGCCCTCCGTCCTGGGGTTCCTGAGGGGCGTAGCCTGCCCCGATGTCTTGAAAGGTTCTGGGCTTCGGGTTAGCCTACCCGTGGCACATTACTCCGACAGTAGTCCCCGAAGCTGGTGAGGCGTCGAGGGAGACACGTCGAGGAGCCTCAACAGTTTCTTCCTTCTGGTGGTTGGATCTGGGCCTCGCCCACCGTCTCCCTTAATGCCGACTATCGGGAGGCGAACTCGCTCAGGCCGTCTCCCCCAAAGCCGACTATCGGGAGCCGGACTCACTGAAGGTCGTCTCGTCTCTTAAAGAGTTTTGAAAGTCGTAGCGGGATCCAGACGGCGTTCCTGATAAGCTTCCAGGTTGCCGCCCGTTGTGGACCCGCCGTGCGGCGCCACGTGTCCAGGCCAGTCTGCCCGCCCACGCGCGCGATGGGACAGGCCCGCAGGCGGGGCCCGCCACTACTGCGCCTCGGCCTTCGAACGGATCTGTTGCGGCCGTGCGGACGGTTGGGATTCCTGCGCAGTAATTGCGCGCAGTAACTTCGTGCGGTAAATCGTGGGGTCATGGGGTCCTGGGCGCAGTTAATCCCACGACGCCCCATCGGCTTCTCAGCCTACGAGCTTATAAGTAGGTGGAGGGAGTGGGGCGGTGAAGCACGCGCGCCCACTCTCCCTACTCCCCTTTGCTTCCTCTTGCTTCTTCTTTCCTTCGCCGCCGCCGCGCCGAACGACATCACGCCCCGCAGCGATGAGCTCTTCTTCTGCTACCGCGCCCGCCGCCGTTCGCTCCGGCGTGTGGGACGGCTCCGAGGTCGACGACGACCACATTGAATTCCTCCGCAAGACGCATCGCCTCCCCGGCAAGGACCTAGTGTGGGCCCGCGCCGCGCCGGCAAGGGAGGTATCGCCGGCGCCGGAGGAGGGAAAGCGGGTCATATTCCGCTCGCACCTCATGCGCGGCCTAGGGTTGTCGGCGAGCGGTTTCTTCCGCTCCTTCTTGGAGTTCCATGGGCTCCAGCCGCACCACCTCACACCAAACACGATGGTGCTGCTGGCCGCCTTCGCCACCCTGTGCGAAGGCTTCCTCGGCGTTGTCCCCACCATTGAATTGTGGGGGAATTCTTCCAGTCCAAGCTCGACATGCACGTCGCCGGCGTGCCAGCCCAGTGCGGTGCCTTCATCGCGATGCGGAGGTCGGTGGCCGACAACCCGTTTCCCACCATCTCGCTGATCAAATCGGTGAAGATGTGGCAGCGATCTTATTTTTACGTGAAGAACATCGCCCCAGAAGGTGACTGGGTCAACCTGCCGCCTTACGAAGCCGGCGCACTGGCTGGAAGGCTCCCCAGCTGGTCCCACCGGGCCAAGACGCTGACTCTTGCCGGTGCCGCCGCCGTCACGTGACTCCGAGTGCTAACGCAGTCGGAGGGTCTGACTGGGGCCGACTTGCTGGCCGCCTTCGTGGCGCGGCGAGTCCTGCCACTCCAAGGCTAGCCTCATATGATATGTCAGATGAGTGGCCACCGGGACCCAAGTCGGATGTGCTCCAAGGACATGCCCCACGCGGAGGTGGCGGACACGGTGAATTACATCGCGAACTGCGGTCTCTCGCAGGATTGGCAGTTCGGCATGGAGCCGTACTCGCGCGCCAACCCCCCGCCTGTTGTAAGTCGTTTCTCTTCTTATTCTGCTTTCTTTCTTCAGCCGAATCCGACTTCTAATATTTTTTAGTACTCGAACCAGAACCCTCTCGTCCAGCCTTCGGCCGGCACCGCGGGGCCAGCCCGCCAGTTCGTCCCTGACGGAGCAGAGAGCGACGTTGATGACCCCGACTTGGGGGCGGCGACGATGGAGGCCGACGCTGCAGGAGGAGGCGGAGGAGGAGGAGGCGGCTTCAGGCCTTCGGCCACCTTTGGCGACTGGCCTGATGACGACTTTGAGGGGGAAGTCGCCCCGCGCCACCAACCAAACGCCGGCCACCCCGGCGCGAGTTCCTCCGCCGCCTTGGATGGTCTAGGCGGTGCGAGGAAGCGCCGGGCCAGGCCGAGTTCTCTTGGCGGCCGGCCGAAGAAGTTCAAGGGGGCGGCCGCCGCGACCAAGCGAGAAGAGGCAGTCGCAAAAGACAACCGCTTCCACAAGGAAGTGAAGAAGCCGCCACTGGTCTCTGCGTAAGTGCTTCTGTCCTTTGTCTTATTTCCTTCTGGTGGATCTTGTCCAAATCTTTTACATGATTTCCCTGCTTCAGGGCTCCCCTCACCTTTGAGAGGGTCACCGCTGCCTCCATCATGGGGTCGGCAGAGACGTCCGCCACCACTCGGCGGATTGACCCCGCCGCCGACCTTCGGGAGGCGACGGAGCGAAACGCGCAGGAGAAGCATCTCGGCTTCCGATGATCTCGGCTAGTGGGGCTGTGCAAACCACAGTGATTGGATATGCTCTTGAAAGGAAGGCTTTAGCTTCTTGGCGGCAAAGTGTACGCCATAGCACATCTTCTGGTAGTGGGGGTTGTTCTGCTTGGAGGTCGACAGCACTTTGCTTAGGTAATATACTGGTCTCTGGACAGGTAGTGCCTTGCCTTCCTCCTTGCGCTCAACTACGATGACTGTGCTGACTACCCGGCTGGTGGCGGCAATGTACAGGAGCATGGGCTCCTTAGGAGTTGGAGCCGCCAGCACAGGGGGAGTAGCCAACATCTTCTTCAGCTGGAGAAAAGCCTCGTCCACCTTGTGGTTCCACTCGAAAAAAGTGGTCTTCTTCATGAGCTGGTACAAGGGGAGAGCTTTCTCGCCCAGCCGACTGATGAATCGGCTGATGGACGCCAAGCAGCCAGTGAACTTTTGCACATCCAGCAGTCGGTTGGGTACCTCCATCCTCTCGATGGCTTTGATCTTCACAGGGTTGCACTCTATGCCGCGTTCAGAGACCAGGAAGCCAAGGAGTTGGTCGGCTGGTACTCCGAAGACGCATTTCTCAGGGTTGAGCTTGATCTGGAATCGGCGTAGGTTCTCAAAGGTCTCCTTGAGGTCTTCCAGCAGTGTTCCACGCTTTTTCGTCTTCACCACCACATCATCCACGTAGACGTGGGCGTTTCTGCCGAGTTGCTTGAGGAGGCACTTCTGCATGAAACGCTGAAAGGTGGCGCCGGCATTTCTCAAGCCGAACATCATGGTCAGGTAGCAGAAGGCTCCAATCGGCGTGATGAAGGCGGTCTTCAGTCTGTCAGCTGGGTTCAATTTGGTCTGGTGATATCCTGAATATGCATCTAAGAAGCTCAACAGCTCGCATCCGGCTGTGGAGTCTATCACCTGATGAATCCTTGGCAGAGCAAATGGGTCCTTCGGGCAAGCTTTGTTGAGGCTTGTGTAGTCGATACACATCCGCCACTGCTTGTTCTTCTTTAGCACCAGGACCGGGTTTGCTAGCCATTCTGGGAAAAACACTTCCATAATAAAGCCGGCTGCTAGGAGTCGGGCTATCTCTTCTCCAACAACTCTTCTCTTCTCTTCTGACAGGCGGCGCAAGGGCTTCCTGACGGGCTTCACATCAGATTGGACATGTAACTTGTGCTCGGCGAATTCCGTCAGTACACCTGGCATGTCTTTGGGGGACCATGCGAAGGTGTCCCAATTCTCACGGAGGAAATCGACGAGCTCGCCTTCCTATTTGCTATCAAGGTTTGCACCTATGACAGCGTACCTCTCTGGGTGCTCCCGGTCCAAGGGTATCTTCTTTGTCTCTTTGGCCGGCTTGAACGAACCCTCAGCTTCCGACTCCTTGGCGTTGGGTGACATCTCTGGCTGCTTGCCGGCCATCGCCACAACCCGATCAAGAAGCCACTTCTCAGCTGCAATTACCAGGGACTCGGCGAGCCCACTGCTTTCAGCCACACACGCGGACGACTTTCTGTAGTCACCGGCTATGGTCAGAATCCCCTTGGAACTCGGCATCTTCATCTTGAGGTAGGCATAGTGGGGGACCGCCATGAACTTGGCCAAGGCAGCTCGGCCAAGCAACGCATGGTACGGGCTCTCAAGGTCCACCACTTCAAGTAGAATCTTGGCGGAAATGATCCTTGTCTCCGAAGAGGACATCTATCAGAATCTTGCCGATTGGTGAGCAGGAAAGGCCAGGGACAATGCCGTGGAACACAGTTCAGCTGTTCTGAAGCTGTCTTTGCTTAATTCCTAACTTCTCCATGGTGTCCTTGTACAGGATGTTGATGCTACTGCCTCCGTCTATCAGCACTCGCGAGAAGCGAGCGGCCTGCCTATCTGTGGCAAAGGTGGCATCCAAGACCAGGGCGTAGGAGCCCGGATTCGGCATCACCTCTGGGTGATCAGCTCTGCTCCAACTGATAGGCTTCTCGGTCCAGTGCATGAACTCTGGCGTATCTGATGCTACTGCATTCACCTCTTGCCGCTGCAGCCGCTTGTTGCGTCGATCGTGAGCCACACTGGTGAACACCACGTAGGCTCCGTGCTCTTCTAGGTACTCATCTTGTACTGCGCCGACTGGCCTGACAGCCGGCTGCTGGGGTGGAGGCGGCTGCGGCTGCCCAGCAGGCGGGGGAGGCAGGAGGCCGTCTCCCTTGGCGATCCTGGTGAGCCAGTGGCACTTCCAGGTGGTGTGGTTTGACGGCTTCGCGCCGCTGTGGAACTTGCAAGGACCATCTAGAGTCTGCTCATAAGAGAAGGCTAGCAACCAGTTGGACTTGCCGCCCTTCTGTCGCTTGGGCGGGGGCTGCCCCTCCGGCTGCTGGTCTTCGACTGTCGCAACCTGCCGACTGCTGGAAGCCGGTTGTGGGGCCTTACGCTTGTGGTCGTTCTGCTGTTGTCGCTGACTGGCGTCTCCAGCCGGAGTTCTGGGAGCCTGAGGGGCCACTTTGCTAGTCGCACTAACTTGAATCTCCGCCTTCATGGAGGAGTCGGCTGTGGCATACTTGTCTTCTATGATCAGCAGCTCATCGAGGGTTTCTGGCTCGTTGCAGAGGAGCTTGTGCCTGAGGAGGGTGCCTTCTCTGCACCTGGCGGTGAAGTACTCGATAGCCTGCACCTCGTGCACGCCCTCGCAGGAGTTCTGAAGCTCGGCCCAACGCGTGAGGTAGTCGCGAGTTGACTCGTTGGGGCCCTGTACGCACAAGGAGAGCTGGCGAGGCTTGGAAGGTCACTTGTACGTGCTTGTGAAGTTGCGGACGAAGGCTTCAGTGAAGTCGACCCAGCTATTGATGCTGCGAGGCTTCAGGCTGTTCAACCATGTCCGGGCCGTGCCCTAGAGCATGAGCGGAACATATTTCACGGCAATGCATTTGTTGCCGTTCGCTATGTTGACGGCCGTAGAGTAGTCAACCAGCCAGTCTTCCGGCTTCATGGAGCCGGTGTACTTGGGCGTATCTCGGGGGAGTGTGAACCTGAAAGTGCAACTATCCCTAGGTGGTTTTGGTAATTCATAACAACATATAGCTCATTGAGCTAATGCTATTCCAAGATGATTATTTCAGGAAAGCTCAATGATTGGCATGGCACGGATGTGGAAGTTGAACCCTCAAAATGCTAAGGACAAAGGATTGGCTCAAGCTCAAAAGCTCAAGACTCTTCATTTTATATTTTAGTGATCCAAGATCACATTGAGTCTTTAGGAAAAGCCAATACTATCAAGGAGGGATGAGGTGTTGCTTAATGAGCCTCTTGCTTCATGTGCTTAGTGATATGCTCCAAAACCCTCAACTACTTTCCCATATCCACATATGACCTAAAATCTAAACCAAACTCGGTCCTACCTATTCTTCCTATCCGACGCCACCGAGTTTCACTTGTCATAAGCCACTGCCAAACCCTAGCAATTCGGTTCTACCGATAGGGATCTCGGTCTCACCGAGATGGGATTGCAAACTCTCTGTTTCCCTTTCGTAACTTTTCGGTCTCACCGAAAGAGCGAATCGGTCCCACCGAGATTGCAATGTAAATTCAGTGTTTCCCTTTTGTAACTTTTCGGTCTCACCGAAAGAGCAAATCGGTCCCACCGAGTTTTCCTGACCAACTCTCTCGTTAGCTAATTACCAAATTCGGTCTCACCAAGTTTGTGTAATCGGTCTCACCGAGATTACGTTATGCCCAAACCCTAACCATATCGGTCCCACCGAGTTGCATGTCAGTCCCACCGAAAATCTCTAACGGTCACTAGGTTTACACTTTCGGTCCGACCGAGTTTGTTGATTCGGTCCCACCGAGATTGGAAAACTGTGTGTAACGGTTGGATTTTGTGTGGAGGCTATATATACCCCTCCACCTCCTTTTCATTCAAGGAGAGAGCCATCAGAACACATACACAATTCCAACTCTTATGTTCTGAGAGAGACCACCTACTCATGTGTTGAGACCAAGATATTCCATTCCTACCATATGAATCTTGATCTCTAGCCTTCCCAAGTTGCTTTCCACTCAAATCTTCTTTCCACAAAATCCAAATCCTATGAGAGAAGAGTTGAGTGTTGGGGAGACTATCATTTGAAGCACAAGAGCAAGGAGTTCATTACCTACACACCATTTGTTACTTCTTGGAGAGTGGTGTCTCCTAGATTGGCTAGGTGTCACTTGGGAGCCTCCGACAAGATTGTGGAGTTGAACCAAGGAGTTTGTAAGGGCAAGGAGATCGCCTACTTCGTGAAGATCTACCACTAGTGGGGCAAGTCCTGTGTGGGCGATGGCCGTGGTGGGATAGACAAGGTTGCTTCTTCGTGGACCCTTTGTGGGTGGTTGCTTCTTCGTGGACCCTTCGTGGGTGGAGCCCTTTGTGGACTCGCGCAACCGTTACCCTTCGTGGGTGGAGCCCTCCGTGGACTCTCGCAACCGTTACCCTTTGTGGGTTGCAGTCTCCATCAACGTGGATGTAGGATAGCACCACCTATCCGAACCACGGGAAAAACATCCGTGTCTCCAATTGCATTTGAACTCTCCAAACCCTTCCCTTTACATTCTTGCAAGTTGCATGCTTTACTTTCCGCTGCCAATATACTCTTTGCATGCTTGCTTGAATTGCGTGATGATTGCTTGACTTGTCCTACAATAGCTAAAATCTGCCAAGAACTAAAATTGGGAGAAGGTTAAGTTTTTATTTGGTCAAGTAGTCTAATTACCCCCCCTCTAGACATACTTTCGATCCTACAAGTGGTGTCAGAGCTTTGGTCTCCATTTGCTTTGATCTCCATAGCTTTTGGTGGTCATAGCCTTGGTTTCACAACCTAGGAGAGTATGGTCCTTACTTTGATGGTACTAATTTTGCTAGTTGGAAGCATAAAATGAAAATGCATATTCTTGGACATAACCCCGCCGTTTGGGCTATTGTATGTGTTGGTTTGCAAGGTGACTTCTTGGATGAGAAAGAACCAAACCATGAAGCTACGGCGGATGAGTTGAAGATGTTGCAATACAATGCTCAAGCTTGCGATATTCTCTTCAACGGATTGTGCCCCGAAGAATTCAACAAAATCAGCCGTCTTGAGAATGCAAAGGAAATTTGGGACACTTTGATTGATATGCACGAAGGTACCGACTCCGTCAAAGAATCCAAGTTGGATGTGCTTCAAAATCAACTTGATAAGTTCAAGATGAAGGATGGTGAAGGTGTCGCTGAAATGTACTCTAGGCTTGCTCTCATCACAAATGAGATTGCTGGCTTAGGAAGTGAAGAGATGATCGATAGATTCATCACCAAGAAGATTCTAAGAGCCTTGGATGTAAAATATGATACCGTGTGCACATTGATCCAAATGATTCCCAATTACAAAGATCTCAAGCCAACGGAGGTGATTGGAAGAATTGTTGCTCATGAGATGTCACTTAAGGATAAAGAGGAACTTCACAACAGATCAAGTGGTGCCTACAAAGCCTCATGTGAAGCCCCTACATCATCAAGTGAGAAACAGGACTTCAATGAAGAATTGAGCTTAATGGTGACGAACTTCAACAAGTTCTACAAGAGTAGAAGCAAAGATAGAAGCTTCAAGTCAAGGTCCTACAATGACAAAAGATCTTCTAGTCGAGAGCGAAACTGCTGCAGTTGTGGAAGACCCGGACACTATTCCAATGAGTGTACGGCTCCCTACAAGAGAAGAGAAGACTCTCCAAAAAGAAGAAGCAAAGAATCACCACCAAGAGAGAGAAGGAGTAGAGATGATTGTTATGAACGAAGATACTCACGGAGAAGCAAGGATTCGGAAAGGAAGGAAAAATCATCAAGGAGCTACACAAAACGAAGACATCAAGCTCATGTTGGTGAATGGGTATCCGGCTCCGACTTCGATAGCCACTCCGAGAGAAGTTATCACTCCGACTCTGAAGATACTCAAGATGAAGGTGTTGCCGGTCTAGCACTTGTGTTAACCAACTCCTACGACATATTTGACTCACCAAATGAAGGATTTGGAAGATGCTTCATGGCCAAAGGTCCTAAGGTAACACACCACGAGTATGTTGATTTCAGTAGTGATGAAGATGACTTGTTAGGTGATGATTTGCTTGTTGACAACTCTAGTGATGAATACTATGATGAAACGTCAATTAAACATGCTAATCAATATAAAACGAATGACAATGATAAGGAGAAGATTGAGGCCCTAACTAAAGAACTAAACACTCTTAAGTTAGCTCATGAATCTATCTTCGAAGATCATCGAGAACTTTTAAGAGCTCATGAGAAATTACGCTTTGAAAAGCCCAATATTGAGCAAGAGCATGAGTTCTTAAAAGCAATCAATGATGATCTCCGTAAGAAAAGTTCTTCTCACATTGCCAAGCGTTTACTCTTATCCACTTACATGCCTCAAGTCAAGTCTAGTAACAAGAACAAGAAAGACTCTTCCTCTAGTAGTAACAATGATCATGCTAAATCCAATATTGTTGCTTCTAGTAGTTCTCTTGATTCCACTAATGATTCTCTTAGCCAAGTTACACTTGAGCAAGAAAATAGCTTATTGAAGGGAATTATAGAGAAAGGAGTGTACAAAAGCCTTGCCGGGAGTAAGCAATTCGAGGAAATTGTGCGCAAGCAAGGAATGCACCGGAAGAATCAAGGTGTTGGTTTTGAACGAAAGTTCAACGCCAATGGAGTTGAGTGGGAAGAAGATCAATACACCAAGACAAAGTTTGTTCCTCAACAAGAGAAGTATGATACTTCTTTCAAGGGAACACAAGCTCCAGATGATCTTCCACCACAAGACTACGAGCAAAAAGGCAAGGACAAGCTTCAACAGGAAATTGATGCATTTGAAGAAGCTCCTAAGACCTTAGTCAAGTGGATTCCCAAGACTACTTCAAGTTCCACTTCATCAAGTACGACTACAACTCCAAGGATTCCCATCAAGATGGTGTGGATCCAAAAGAAGAAGAACTAGAAGAGTTCTTGAGGGTGACTCCGCCAACATACTTCACTCTTATCATTTTGGCAAGAACAAGTGCAATCAACTTCCACATCTTGCACTAGTTCAAGGAGTCACAAACCCTCTTGTTGGTAAGACAAGGGACAAGGTAACCTAAAAGGTTTCATGGACATCATCTTGTGTGTGCATCACTCTATGTCTATGGATATCCTTGTTTGTTCCTTGTGGGACTAACCCATGTAGGTATTGAAAGTGCAATTCACTCAAATGGATAGCTCCAAGTGATCTACATCAACATTGAGCATCCACATCTTCAACATCTACATGAAGTCATCATCGACAAAACCCAAGGTTAGTTCATCCCTCTAAGGGGGGATATCACATCTAGGGGGAGCTTTACTCTAAGACTTGAGCTAAAGCAACTCTAAAGATGTGAACACAACAATGCTTTATGTAAAAGTGGTAACCCCACTTGAGCTTAAACGATGAGTATGACCTATGATCAAGTGCTCTCACTTGACTCCTAAGTCAATATACTCATATATAGATGACCTTGTCATCGCAAATTGCTTGATAGATGCTAGAATTGGTTGTGCATGCCTTGCCACATATTTCATTTGCCATCTTATTGTGTGAGCATGCTGATTGCATATTTTACTCATTTGAGGACATCCACTTGTTGTTTTGATTGTTTGGTTTTATTTCCTTTTGCCAAGTGGATGGACAAGAATGCCTAAGAACCTCCTCTAGCTATCTATGCTTTTCTCGTCTCAAACTCTATTCATTCTACATCACAAAATTTGATCAAGTCAGATTCGAACCACTCTGTGTGAGGAGCGCTCGGAGTCCCCGATTCGTCAAAGACTTAAACTTCCAAAACCTCTTTATGATTCTCGGTCTGACCGATACCCCACTTTCGGTCCTACCGAGATCATTAAGTTGATCTAGGTTTTCGATCTCGGTGCAACCGATATGAATCTTTCGGTCACACCGAGTTTCAGTAACTGCTTGCAGTTATGAATCTCGGTGCCACTGAGTTGTTCCACTCGGTCACACCGACAGGGTCGGGCTATATATAGTCACGGGCAAAATTTGGAAACTTCTCCGAACCCCTTCGCCCGCGTGATAGCCTGCTCTGCCAACGTGGTCTCCGGATCGTCTTCTCGCCGCCAGCCGCCTCCAGTCGCTGGTCTCCGTCGCTGTCAACGGAATTCTACCCCGCCGTTGCCGCCATAGCGAGTCTCCACCGAACTAGGGTATGGACTCGATCTTTGTGCTATTCTCCAATCTGATTACTAGCACATTGTGATCATCATGATTCTTGCCACGATTGAAACACTCCTATCCAGTCAATGCGCCCGTAGATTAGCTTTGATTTGAAAATTTTAGGGTTAGGTTTCCACCGAAACCATCTCGGACCCACCGAGTTGAAAAACTCGGTCCCACCGATTTGGCTTATGCCATTGCACGAGTGAGACTCGGTCTGACCGAGAATTACTTATCGGTGTGACCGATTTTGGAACTCTGTGAAACCCTAGCAGTCTCGGTGCCACCGAACTGTGACTCGGTCCAACCGAGTTCACTAGTTTAGGTTCCAAAACTGCTTCGGTATCACCGAGTTTAAAAATCGGTAGATCCGAGATGTTTTCAGTGGGAAACTAAAACTAAGTTTTTGGATCATTCTTTTGCAAAAATCCCTGCATTTTGTGATGCTCATCTATTCTACCTCATCTATAAACTATTCACAGGTCAGCAGTCAGCTTGTTCATCATGTCAGACCAGAGTGACAGCCAGAATGTGTCAGAACAACAGGTGCACATGAGTGAGGGCACTAGTCCCTCCAGCTCTTCAGATGAGGGCAGCAGGAGCACCCCTAGCAACTTGCCAAAAGCTGCCACCAGATAGAGGAAGAAGAGAACTTCAAATTCTGAAGATGAAGATTATGTGGCAGAGGAAGAGGCCACTTCCAAGAGAGTTGAGCCAGCACAGGGCACAAAGCCAGGCTTGAAAATGAAAAGGCCAGCAGGCAGGCAGCCTATGTCAAAGGCTAGAGCTTCAACTGAGAAGCCTGCACCCAAAGAGCCAGTTGCTGCTGAAGGCAAGAAGAGGAAGGAAAGGGTGAAGAAGACCGTAGCCAGAGTGCTTGGAAAGGCTTCCATCATGGAAGAGGAAGAGGAAGAAGAGGTTGCTGCTCCAGCACCTAAGGCACCCAAGCTTATGGGTGATGCTATCAGGACAGGGGCTGCTGCATCTAAGCCCAAAGAAGCACCCAAAGCTGCCTCCAAGCCAAAACCAAAAAGAAATACAAGGAGCATATCTGCTGCTGAAAAGAACAAGGCCCCAGTGCCTGAGACTGTTGCTGAAGAAGAGGATGAAGACCAAGTTCTGAGAAAGCTCAAACCCAAGATCCCAGACCACAACGATGCTCATCCTGTGGCTGAGGACATGAAGCTCAGGAGAGACTCAGGGCTGAGGAAGTGGAGAAGAAGCAGATCCGTATGCTTCAAGGAGGAGGACTGCTGTGGATTACAGATTTCACACCAAGGAGCAGCAAGATTTTTATGAGACAGTGCTGCTTGACAAGAAGCCAATAGTCTGTGACATGAGATGGGTCGATTGGCAATACATCAAGGACAACGAAGAGTACTACCCTGGAGTACAGGACAGCTTCAAGGCATGTGGAGTAGAGGACTTTATTGGGCAGAAGCTCACAAAGTGGAACGAGGAACTCATCATGCAGTTCTACTCCACAGCCCACTTTTATCCAGATGGTAGGATTACTTGGATGTCTGAGGGTACGAGGTACCAATCTACAGTTGCTGAATGGGCTCAGTTGATCAATGCCCCAGAGGAGCAAGCAGATGACTTGGATATCTATGCCAAGAAGAAAATGGACCACAACTCAATGTCCAATATGTATAAGGAAATTCCAAACGAAGCTCTTGACACTTTCAAGTTTGGCTCAGTGCATTATCTTCTGTCAGGGCTGCCAACCATCAATTGGATATTGAGGCACACCTTATTGCCCAAGTCTGGAGATCACAAGATGATTAGAGGCCACGCAATCAATTTGCTTCATGTATTTGATGTGCCACAGAAGTTCAAGGTCATGAGCCTCATAGTAGAGACTATCAAGAGGACTGCAGCAGATCAGAAGAGGAGCTGTGGATATGCCCCTCAAATTCAGGAGCTCATCAACTCCAAGATGGGCACGGGCATATACTTGTTGGACAAGGAACACCTGCCCATCCGTCTAGATTTTGAGGACAATCAAGTTGTCATGACTGAGAATGAGCCATCATCTGCCCAAGCACAAGCAAAGAAGGAGAAGGCAAGGAAGGAGAAAGCTGCCAAGATGCCAACTCAAGAGGAGGCATCTGAGTATTTCTTGAAAACCAAACAAGAGCAGCTTGGTTACCTGATTGCATCCACCCCGCTGATTGAGCAAGGACTAGCCACCCTAACTCAAAACCAGGCAAGCTTAGAGAGGATCATGGAACAAAAGTTCTATGACTTGGATGTCAAGGTGACAGAAATTCAGACTGCAGTGGAGCAGCTTCAAGATGATATGCAGGAGAGGAAAGGGAAGACAACCACTGATGCCTTTGCCAGAGTGCCACGAGGTCCGAGGTCGTCTGCAGTGCCAGTTCCTGAAACAAGAGCAACTGCCTCGGCTCCAGCCGTAGCACCAGCCCAACCAGCTCCAGCATCTACTTCAGCTCCAACTCCAGCGTCTACTTCAGCGTCTACAGAAGCCTTCGTCCTTGGAGTGATCCGAACTCCACCACCACCTGAAGATCAAGCCTGAGCGTCGATCTAGCACTATGCATTTTCTAGGAACTTTTTGGTAACTTGTTGCCAAAGGGAGAGAAAATGTATAGATCATAGGCTTCGAGAGAGAGAGTGTTGCTTTTTTTTCTCTCTTGCCTTTATTTGGTGGTTTTTCGAACTTTGTTTGCTTTTGAGTGCTTGAGATACTATGTCATTACTCGTGAGACATTGATGATCATGTGTTTGATCATAAGCTACACCTAATGTTTGCTTAATGCTATTATCTTATCTATCTTATGTGATCATTCACTATTCTTGGTGATGAGTGCATGTATTTCATTCCTATCATTTTAAGCGCTCCACCAAGATGTATGTGACATGGAAGAGTAACCCATGACTCTAACTCTTTGTGCATTTGCAGTCCAAAGCAAATTTTATATATGCACAAATTTAGGGGGAGCTCTTACTTATCACATACTTCTCAAAGCGACGATATATTTCATGCTTATTATCATGTGTCGAAGCTTTGATCTATATGTTGTCATCAATTACCAAAAAGGGGGAGATTGAAAGTGCAACTATCCCTAGGTGGTTTTGGTAATTCATAACAACATATAGCTCATTGAGCTAATGCTATTCCAAGATGATTATTTCAGGAAAGCTCAATGATTGGCATGGCATGGATGTGGAAGTGGAACCCTCAAAATGCTAAGGACAAAGGATTGGCTCAAGATCAAAAGCTCAAGACTCTTCATTTTATATTTTAGTGATCCAAGATCACATTGAGTCTTTAGGAAAAACCAATACTATCAAGGAGGGATGAGGTGTTGCTTAATGAGCCTCTTGCTTCATGTGCTTAGTGATATGCTCCAAAACCCTCAACTACTTTCCCATATCCACATATGACCTAAACCCTAAGCCAAACTCGGTCCCACCGAGTTGCATGTCAGTCCCACCGAAAATCTCTAACGGTCACTAGGTTTACACTTTCGGTCCGACCGAGTTTGTTGATTCGGTCCCACCGAGATTGGAAAACTGTGTGTAACGGTTGGATTTTGTGTGGAGGCTATATATACCCCTCCACCTCCTCTTCATTCAAGGAGAGAGCCATCAGAACACATACACATTCCAACTCATATGTTCTGAGAGAGAACCACCTACTCATGTGTTGAGACCAAGATATTCCATTCCCTACCATATGAATCTTGATCTCTAGCCTTCCCAAGTTGCTTTCCACTCAAATATTCTTTCCACAAAATCCAAATCCTATGAGAGAAGAGTTGAGTGTTGGGGAGACTATCATTTGAAGCACAAGAGCAAGGAGTTCATTACCTACACACCATTTGTTACTTCTTGGAGAGTGGTGTCTCCTAGATTGGCTAGGTGTCACTTGGGAGCCTCCGACAAGATTGTGGAGTTGAACCAAGGAGTTTGTAAGGGCAAGGAGATCGCCTACTTCGTGAAGATCTACCGCTAGTGAGGCAAGTCCTGTGTGGGCGATGGCCGTGGTGGGATAGACAAGGTTGCTTCTTCGTGGACCCTTTGTGGGTGGAGCCCTTTGTGGACTCGCGCAACCGTTACCCTTTGTAGGTGGAGCCCTCCGTGGACTCTCGCAACCGTTACCCTTTGTGGGTTCAAGTCTCCATCAACGTGGATGTAGGATAGCACCACCTATCCGAACCACGGGAAAAACATCCGTGTCTCCAATTGCGTTTGAACTCTCCAAACCCTTCCCTTTACATTCTTGCAAGTTGCATGCTTTACTTTCCGCTGCCAATATACTCTTTCCATGCTTGCTTGAATTGCGTGATGATTGCTTGACTTGTCCTACAATAGCTAAAATCTGCCAGGAACTAAAATTGGGAAAAGGTTAAGTTTTTATTTGGTCAAGTAGTCTAATCACCCCCCCTCTAGACATACTTTCAATCCTACAGAACCCTTTGGGAAAGGGCTCATCTCGGATGCGGGGTCCGAAACAGGGCGGGCCCAACTCGTCTTCTTCTTCCAGCGCCAGGGATCAGTGGAGTCGGTTGATCCGGTGGCGGGCGTCGTTTTCTCCGACTCCCTCTCGGCGGCCAAGGCGGTCGCCGAGAGTCGGATGGTCAACAGGCAGCAGGGAGACTCGCCTTTCCTTGCGATGAAGAGGAGGCGGACAGTCGTCCCATCGTTCCACTGCTCTTGGGCGGCCGTCTTGGTCGCGCTCGATGGTGATGCGAGTCCGGCTGTGGCTGACAGCCGGATCCTTGTCCTTTCTTCCGCGGACACCGCCAGTCGGCGTCCGAGACGTCGCGCCTTGATCTCGGCGGGGAGGCAGGTCGTCGTTTTGCCATTGCGGCACCTTTGTGCGGCAGCCGGCTTCGTTCTGCGCGGCAGCCGCGTCGAGGAGTCGCCGGACTCGCTCCGTCATCAGGCGGCGCTCTTCACCCTCGAAGTTGTCCAACTCGTCTGCCGCTGCGTGGGCGGCTCGGATGTTCTCCGCGGGCGTGGCGTACACGGGGCGATTGGCCCCGAACAGGTTGGCGATGTCCACGCCGAGCTGCCGGACCGCGCCTAGGTGGCTAGGCCCCGTTGGGGCCGGCGAGCCGCCCACAGCGCGATCCATCTCTCGCTGGTAGGCCTCTGACAAGCGTCTCATGCTTGCCAGCTTCTTCGCGCCCTCGATGAGCTGAAGGCGGCGTGCCTCCAGCATCTCGGCATCAGCGTCTTCTGGAATGGGCGCAGCCAGGTCTTGCAGTGCTACGTCGAGCGGGTCATGAGCTCCGTCGTCAGAGTGCTCGCCATGACCGATGACGAGCACTTCTGTGACGGTGCTTCCGCCGCTCTCCGCGCGAGGGAGCGGCTCGTCGTAGACCACCACGTTGGTGGGGAATGCGTCGATCGACGCCATCTCAGAATCGACCAACATCGGGTCAGTGAAGCCTACGGACTCCAGGTCCATGGCAGGCTTGCCAGCGACGTGGAGTTGATCAAGGAGACCCGCGAGAAGGCTCTCGGGGCGGCCCGTGCCTGCGTCGGATGCAGGCTTGTCGGAGAGGCAAACTTCGCCGACAAGTTCGGCGAGGCAGCTAGCCGCGCAGGCAATCTCAGCGCCGTGCAGCGCGTCGGCGCGGACTCCATCTGGCGTGCCAGGCTGGCTGCACTCGCCACAGAGAAAAAGGGTTCCCATCCAGAGCAGGTCTCCGGACGACGGTGCACCTCGCCCCACGGTGGGCACCAAATGTCGGGGGTTGGGAGCGACATATGCCAAGGGATGGCTTATCATGGTGGGGGCGAGTAGAACATCGCCGGTGCCTGGAAGCGGGATGAGGCGTAGGCATGCATGCCGGCGAATTTTAGCCAGCTTCAGGGCTCTCCGAGGAGATAACACCCCTACTGCTGCTCTACGGGGTCTCCGCATGATCACTATGGCAAAGTGTGTACAAGGTTGCTCCTTGAGCTGTTTCCTGGAGGTAGGAGAAGGCAAGGCTAGCTCTCTCCTTCCTATATTATCTGGTTTATTGCTAATGGAATTGAACCCTTTGCATGGGTGCCCCGGGGGGTTTATATAGGCCTACCCACCGGGGGTACAATGGTAATCTGGTCGGGCGCGGGTCCCAACCTTCTGTCTCTAAGGCCGCCGTCTTCTCCACCGACTACTGGGCCCGCCGACTGGTGGGCCCCACCGACTGACCCGGTACGGAGCCGACAGGCCTTGTCCGCCGCGGGCGGGTCTTGCCGGCTGCGGATTACTGTAGTCGTGCTTCTAATGACGCTGGCTTGGTCATGGGGTCATGGCAACAGTGCCGCCGCCTGACGGGCGATCACTGTTGCCACTCCCCGTCTTGTCTGGTTAATGGCATGCGGGGCCCGTGGGAGGGGCCACCCGACTTCTGGAGGCTGACTCCCACTGGGTCCGTCTTGTGGCGCTCTCGCCGTCTTCTGTACCCCCGCTGACTGGCGGGGCCCGCCGTCTCTGGGCCGTACAGGCAGGCCGACGTGGGCACAGGGTTCCGCCACTGGGGCTGATGTCAGGGCTGGCATGGCAACAGTGCCGCGCCGGACGGAGATCTCCATGGGTATGGTGCACTGTGGCCATGCCTGCCCTTGGTAATCGGGGTGGGAGCGGGCCGTACTGCGGCCGTTCCCCGTCCCGTCCCTTCTTATGAAGGCAGAGGGTGGTTGGAGTCGCGGGCCGACTCCCCATAGCCGGCTTCTCTGGAAGCCGCCAGTTAGGAGTCGGCTCATCTTGTAGTCGTCCCTGGGACTCGGTCGTGAGTGGGTAGTCGGCAGCGCCGCTGCCGACTCCCAGAGGCGGCCCTCCGTCCTGGGGTTCCTGAGGGGCGTAGCCTGCCCCGATGTCTTGAAAGGTTCTGGGCTTTGGGTTAGCCTACCCGTGGCCCATTACTCCGACACTCCGGCTGGGTGGCGGACAGAGGAGGGTGTGGGGTTCGTCACGAGTTTTCGCAGTCTCGGTGTACGAATGGGTGTGCGGATGGGATGGGAGTGGGGAACCATGGCTTAGGGACGCGCTTGTCCAAAATGTGGGGTATGTTACGAAAGTACCCCCACCGATTTGAGGCGGTTCTTTCGGTTCAGGGGTACCACGGGCATTTCGCGTGTCGGGATTTCATAGGAGGTGGGAGTTTCCGCGCGCGTTGTAGTTTCAGAATAGCAAGGCGCGGGTTGAGATGGAGGGAGTTGTCGGAGCACAATGAGACAAAGATATATCTTAAATATTTCAGGCTCACAAGGCGCGGGTTGAAATTTCCGGACAAGCCTAACGTGTACTGTACCAAATCAATTCG
This sequence comes from Triticum urartu, assembly GCF_003073215.2. Classification (NCBI taxonomy): domain Eukaryota; kingdom Viridiplantae; phylum Streptophyta; class Magnoliopsida; order Poales; family Poaceae; genus Triticum; species Triticum urartu. The sequence goes on along the minus strand of NC_053023.1, from coordinate 651,234,432 downwards.
CACTACAAATGTCATTCAAAACTTTGAATTCATGTTATGTTCAATTAAAATATTTCGCTACGTGTATAATGCATGCAACCTACTACTCAAATGAACGTTTTAGTGCATTCCGAATGTATATACTACCGCTTCAATATGAACTAAATTTGAATTCGTTTCTCTATTTGAATAAGATCTACAGTAATGATTGTTGTGAAGTCAAAGCATTTGAATTCGTTTCTTTGTTTCAATAAGATCTACAATCATCATTATTGTCAAGTTAAACCATCGTTTGTGTATTATCTTCACAGCACACCACATGATTAGTCTCGAGTTACATATGAACTATGTGTACTATATGAACTCGAACTCGATTTTTTGAATCCACTTTATGTTGATTTAAAATCACATTACATTTCTAGCTCTAGCTAGATCTTCATAATCTAAACCATGTCTCATATATATAATGAGTTTATCACATTATATATGGTGCCCCGCCCCCTAGCCTACAAGTATTTAGATGTTAGTTGTAAACACCACACATTACCACAAATTCAAATAAAATGTGAGAATGTTCGATATATCATATTGTTTAGATTGTTCGATATTTAGTTTTAAGCTCCAAACGCCACACATTATCACAAATTCAAATAAAATGTGAGATTGTTTGATGTATAGTATGGTTTATATTGTTTGACATTTAGCTGTGAGTTGCAAACGCCATGCATTATCACATTATGGTATAACATGTGCACAGCACGCGTATCACCGTTATATTCATGCATGCATATATTTAAAACACTATGATCTCCTATTCAAATATATGATTCCACTATCATATCAAATTATGATCTTTGTTAGTCTCTTACACCCACACAATCCTCTAACGTTTGTAGCTACCACTAACTTTCTCTCGTGCATGCACACGCCCTCCTCACCCTCCCCCTCCCTCGGCATTCTATCCACCGGGCACATTCATTTTTTTTCTTTAGGTCATTCTCCTAGAGTCTCCACAACTCCTTTCCGACACACACTGATAACCTCTCCAGCGATGCCTGCCTACAACATACACACGCACCTTCAATCTCCTCCTTTATGTGTCCTTGCCTCATGTCTCTCATATGGTCCCACACACGTGTAAACTCTCGCCCCTCTTTTCATCGAGCTCACAACCGCACACTCCTCCCCCTATCTAGCTAGTAGCTGAGCCTCTCGCACCACCTCCTAGCTCCATTCTCTCTGTCTATCCATCTCGCTGGGCCTTATTTGCCTCTAACAAATGGACGTACACCGACCGATCTCCTGCTATACATATAGCTAGCCAGGTCCTTATAACTCGTTTTTACCCACGCGTCGATCAATCTATCTCATTAGTTATGTCTCTCCCTTCCTCCGACAAACAACAATTGATCTGCCGATCTAGTTAGGTTTGCTTACCAAACACATGGTTCCCCTTCATCATCCATGGATGCGTCCCGACAGATCTATCACACACAGGTACACACAGAAACATATCCCCACTCTTATTGATAACATTGCAGTTCCACCCTCAGTTTGTCTAGTAGGCCTCTTCCACCATCTTCGAGAAGCAACTCCATCACCCATCCAGCACTCTACCCCTCTCCCTCCCTCTCTCTCTCCTCTCTCTCTCTCTTTCTCTCTCTCTCTGTCCCATCATATTTCACGTCCTTCAGTTATGTATGGATGTCGACCAATCTCCCTCAAGACATAGTTGGGTCTCTCCTTCTCAACACATATACGAGTCGTTCTACCTCTATAGTTAGGCCTCTGCCTACCCCACCCCCTCCCCCCACACACACCGATACATTGAGCGCTCTAGTCATGTGTCCCTGCCACACACAAACTTGGCATGTGCCCTCTGACGTTCCAGTAGGCCAGTCGCCCTATATCTTTGACTTGCACACACACACACACAATTTCCATGGCTCTCTTCATCGATCTCGCACCCACCCACTTGATCCTCTCTTCGACTCTATGGATATCTATGACCCCTCCCTCTCTTCTCGTGGATCGCCCGACCCTCTATATATGATATGGATAGGCCTCCATTTCACACATCCATTTCACACATTGCATGCAAAATTTTGTTTGAGATGTCATCGACACATATTCCCACAAATACATTCACGAAATGAACCCCCCCACCCTAAAACAATAAACACTCATGAACGCGGTTTGTATCTCTCACACACACCCACGTAGGTGGGGGACGTGCACCAACAGAAGAGGTGCATGCACAGCGCATGTACTCCCGTCTCTTTCCCAACCACACCCGCGCGGGTACACGGTGCAGCTCATTTCTGTACGAAAAGGCAGCCCATGTGGTAATTTGGCACGTGTACTGGTTGTCCACTTGGTGGAGGGAGGATCGTCTACCACGGGTGAACAAACAAATTGCGACTTGACGCATTATGTTAAAAAGAGAGGCAAACCATGTGGGGCCTACCTTAGAGGCAACGCTCTATACACTGGAGTACTTTTATGTCTCCCGTCAACTCGCAGAACGAGGAGAAGCTTGCTTAGTACGCCGTCTCGCCCGCCCACGGGCGCGGTGGCTCGCAGGATGAGGTGAAGCTTGCTTAGTACTATACGCCTTACGCCCACTCCCTCGCCCACGCGCGCGGTGGCTCGTAGGACGAGGAGAAAAATTTACTACTCCCTCCATTTACTCCTCGTCCCTACTACCTTGGTTATAGAGATTATATCATATTGTTTGGAATATATATGTCCTTTAGTAGATTTCAATATGAACTACTAGTACATACTCCAAACACTAATGTATATAGACGTATTTTAGAGTGTAGATTCACTCATTTTTCTCCGTATGTAGCACTCTCCCTCGCCCCTCGACCCTTTCCCACATGGTGGACATGCAGCAATTCATTCGGTCTCATATAGCCAGAACGACACATACTGCACTACCATTATTGCTCAACTTCCCGAAGAGGCGAAGAGCCAATCGCAAGGTTAATATTTTGGAGATGCCAAGCGCAAGGTTATAGGAGAACGAGTAGTAGGTGTTGCGTCATTTATAAATAAAGTTTTTTTCTTCAGTGGCACGTACGCAATATGATAGGTTCATATGGAGAGAAAAGGAAACCGCTCCACTATATACATAGTCAGGACGGGCCAGCCTACATGGTTGCTTGCTGGGGTTGCTCTCTTCACACTCTCTCGCACAAAACGACTGTGGCCACATCTCTAACATCCCGGCGGATCACGTTCGCCAGGGGAAGGGGTGGATGCTTAGTGTAGATGCGGTCGCCGTCGTCGACGGCGAAAACCCACTGTCGGCACCTCCCGATCAGGGGTCCCCGCCTTTCTCTCTCACAAAGCCGGTGAGGTTGCCTTCGTCCCTAGCTCACTGCCGCAACGTGGGCAGTTGCCGCCTCCTGCCGCCCTCCTCAAGGTTGAGCTACGTCACGACATCCCTCAGGTACAACTCCCTTTACAGCCGGCTTGCACCACTGCTCCAGGTGCCCACATCACTCCATGTGGATATTTCTCTACTTCTTTTCCCCGCACATAACTCTACTGGCTTCTACGTACTGTATTTGTGATGAGTTTATGTCTCATCAACTAGTCCCAGTAATCTTATTCTAATCACGCTTCTTCAATTTCTTTGCCACATGGATGCTCATCTCGATTTTGGTGAAACTGCACAAAATGATCTGATGGTCAAAAGGTTGCAAACTTCATTTCTTAGGAAGCTCGAACATTGCCAGCAAATTCAAGCCTGCTTAGGGTTCACGGTTCAAGGGCTAGGGACTGCATCGATCGTTTTTTTCTTTAGCTGCCTCTGTTCCAAAATAAGTGTGAACTTTAGTAGTATTACAACTTTGTACTAAAGTTTGCATAAAGTTGAGACACTTATTTTGGAACGGAGGGAGTACATATTTGCTATGATCTGTCAATCATTGAGATGCAATAGCATGCATGTTAGTCTCCTTTGTATTTGATGAAATGTTGCAACAGGCAACCTTGGAAGCAAGATACATGTAACGGAAGCTGGAGGCTTCATAGCATTGTACAAATTTATCTCGCTGATAAATTATAGTACGTACTATACTAGTACTTCCTCCGTTCCTAAATATAAGTCTTTGTAGAGATTTCACCATGAACCACATGCAGATGTATATAGATGCATTTTAAGTGTAGATTCATTCATTTTGTTCCGTATGTAGTTCACCTAGTGGAATCTCTACAAATACTTGTCTACTAGTAATAGCTAGCCCCCACTACTAGGAATTCTCTATCCTCTCCTTGAGCCACATCATCAAAATTAATGTAGCCGTTAGATGAACTAAATCAGTCCATAATAGCCGTCTGATCTAGACGTCGAGAGGCTCCGCACTAAGCCACATGCAAGCATGCAGAAATACCGTGACATGCATGTGAGTGGGTTTTAAATCATATCGACATGTCTGCATGCAAGCATGCACCGATAGCATCCATGTAAGTGAGCTTTTAAGTCCCATTAGCATGTCAAAAAGAAATATATAATCCCATTATGCAGTAGGAGTTGGCTGATCTTTTTTACTTACGTGGGATGATCTAAATGATGATGGGACTTTTTTTAGTTTGGCTACCACATTGTTCATGCGGTTATAGAGTTTGTTTTTAGTTCTACGAAATCAATAATTTTACACAGAGAGATATACGGCTGTTCCGCGGCAATGCACGGGACTCATCTAGTATTTAGGAACGGAGGGAGTACTATGTAAAGAGTTAGGTGTCACACGGTGTCCACAAAATATGGTGATAGTGTGAGGTGGGCCATGTAATCACTGAGCCTGCATGTTTTCACTGCTCTTGCACTCCTCCGCTGCAAGAATGGAGAAAATTGTAATCTAGTAGTACCTCCTTTCGCCGAAAGCGTGGGACATCCAGCATTCCTACCACCTCAGTAATAAATACCAATGAGCCATCAAATCACATAGACCCAGCAGTAAGTTGGACGGATGAAGCAACCATCACTCTTGAGCCAATGAGAGGCCGCGTCCGCTCTGCCCGGGCATGAATGTGGCACCGATTCTTTGGAGCAGCGCTGACCGTTTCAGGCGGAAGCGCGCGCGGGCGATGGAGGGGCTTTGGGTGGGCCAGGCTGGTCAGGAGCGGGTGTGGCAGCTGTCCGCCTGTCCCTACCGGACGCCTGGAAATGAGAGGATGCACCGACTCTCGCGGCTAAAATCGTACACTACACGCCATCTCTTTGTAGGAGTAGGTCGATCTATCGCTCTCTCTAACACACACATGCTGTTAAATACACACACACACACGCACGCACGCATACACAGGTTCATAGAGTAGGAAAATCATGCGAGTGAGAAGCCACAGGAAGTGAGATACAAATGGAGTACGTACAAGAAGAGAAGAGGTGATGAATATTCCATCAAACCTGGACCGAGGAGTAGTACTCCCTCCGTGTAGGTGTTAAGTCATCTTACGGAAATCAGATATTCCCAAAATGTTTAGGCGTCGTCCATTAACTTCGCATCTCAATCCCCTCCTGGCCTCGTTGCTAGCGAGCGTTGTTACTTAGGGAGCGTTTGGATCCTTAGCAAGAACAGCTTATAGCATAGCCAGGCAAGGTTAGGCGTTTGGAACTGTTAAATTATGTTAGTTTTTGTGGGCCAGCTAGCTTGGGTGGGCTAGAAAAACCTTGCTAGCTCAGGAGAGCCAGATCGGCTCGCTTCCGATGGCAAACTTCGCGTACTAGTGACATAGACTAGTAACATATGCATGTTACTAGTCCAAGTTACTCACCACTATGACCAGCCTAAGCAATGTAACCAAACGCTCCTTGCTCTGCCTTGTTATCTCCCCCGGAAACCCAATGCATGGAGCGCAACTACGCGTTGATCAGTCAAGAAATCAAAGTCGGCTTGCATGCGAGTTAATACATGGCCCTGCATGGTATCTGAAATGGCATCTCTTAGTTGTTTGGATTAATTGTTGCGTTTAGAGACAGAAATTAGGGCTTTGATTGGAGGAATGACCGGTCAAGCTTCTCCTTCTCCTCCAATGTGCTTGCACCTTGGTCCCGCTGCACCTTCTAACGTGACTTACTAAACCTAGACGGAGGGAGTAGTAAGTACGAGATACGGTGGCACACTGACTTAGGTCAAATACAAGTGCCCAAAATTGTGTGCATGTTATAATAAGGATTCACTTAAAATAGTATGTGAGCGAATAGAGGGATCAATTGGATAGTGTTCCCGAGAAGTAGCGAGTTGTGTGAGGTAAGATACACCGCTGGCGCTTTTAATTTTTCTTATTAATTTGTTTGTTTCACCCTCTGACTGGTGGGACCCAACATACTACGTGGAGAGAGGTAAGGTGACTAAGGCTGCATTATTTCTGCACCATGTGGATAGTCTTACCACCAAAGCCACATGACACGATTATGATTTAAATCCCAATGACTCCCACGCAAAAAAACATGGCATGCTTGTCACACAAATGCAGGAATGTATAAATTTTTTTTCCTCTCGTTGAACATAACGGGAGGGTTGTGTAGCTGGTTGGCCTGTTCGCTCATCAAACTTGAGGTCTCGGGTTCGATGACTACACTTGAGCATAATTCATGCTAGGAGGATTCTTTGAGTGGTCAGAATGGATGGATACAGAGCTATACGATCTCGTAGTGACCGTATAATCACCTCATCACGTATAAGCAGCAGCCTCGGCGCTTGTTTTCTAGGGTTTGCACGCTTCACACTCTCTCTCAGTATATATATACATGCTGGAGCCTCAGCGCTTGTAGTTTCTCTCTTCACACTCTCTCACCCTCTCCAGATCTAAACAAGACTTCGTTGGCCTCTCTCTCCCCTCACTGCTGGTCAAAGAGCTGGCAAGATCCGTCTGCCGGGAAGGGAAGGAGGCTTAACGCTGTCGCCATCGGCGAGGGAGGGAATCCACTACCGGCACAGCTATTCACTTTCACCCAGCGGCGGCGCGGGAGGTCAGGGTGTGCGTTCGGTTTTTTCGTTTTGATTCGGTTTGGTTTATACGATTTTCGGTTTATACGGTTTTTATACTTCGGTTTATATGGTTTTATACATAGATACGGTTCGGTTTCGGTAATAACCATTTAATTTTGGTTCGGTTTCGGTAATAACCAAAATAACCAAAGTTGACGTGAATTTTTGAACAATGCATAATTTTTTATCACATGATTCAATTTGTGTATGTAGGTTAGTTTTTTTCTTTTGAGAACTATGTACATAAATTAAATCATTAGATGTCATACATGATTTGGTGGGGCATATATGTATCATGTATGTACGACGTGCACCAGATCGAGGCATATGACTGATGAGGCGTTGAGCCGTTGACAGAGATGTATGCATGTACTATGAAAATTTGAGGATAAGACAGGGAAAGAGCACCCCGTGCGCTACGCTAGCCTCCAGATTTTTGTACGTGAAAAAATGCCACGAAATACCATAGCGCTAGCCTGTAGCCTCCAGGCTCCTAGTCCAAGCGCAGCACCAGCCCTGCGCGTGCGTTGGGCAGCCAAGGGTCCAGGCGGCCAGGCCCAAGCACCAGGCGCTAGCCACCAACTCGGGCACCAGCCGCGCCATGCAATAGTACCATCTCGCGGAGCGAGCAGGATTGAGATGGGTGGATGGCTATAAAAGGAGGGCGACGGGAGGGATCAAGATCAACTCAGGGCTTTGGTTGTTTAACACACAACAAAGAGTTTCGGTTTAATTCGGTTTAACCGAAAAACCGTCGGTTTTTAACCAAAAAACCGAAGGTTATATGGTTTTCTAAATTGAAAACTGAAACCGAAACCTGAAAAAACCGAAATTTGGTTCGGTTTGGTTTTTTCTGGTTCGGTTTTTGGTTTTCAGTTCGGTTTTGCACAGGCTGAGTGGGAGGGCATCCGACCCCTTCTTCTTCGCCGCTGTCCCGTCGCCCACCGAACCACGCCCCAAGAACCTTAAGGTATAATTTACTTATTCCACATGCATTGCTCTAGTTGCATGTGGACTTTTTCCGCTTCTACACTCGAATCTAGGTGTTGGACCAAACAGGAAAGTAGTGGGGAAAGTTGTATACCATGAATCTAGGACGTGGTTCAAAGAGGAAAGGAGTGGGGGAAAGTAGTGGGAAAAGTTGTATAGCATGAATCTAGGACGTGGTTCAAAGAGGAAAGGAAGGGGGAAAGTAGTGGGGAAAGTTGTATAGCATGAATCTAGGACGTGGTTCAAAGAGGAAAGGAATGGGGGAAAGTTGTGGGGAAAGTTGTATCGCATAAATCTAGGACGTGGTTCAAAGAGGAAAGGAAGGGACGAAAGTACTAGTACAGACTGGCTATCCAGCACCTACGTTGGTCGAAAAGGGAAAACAATGACAAACGCAGTATGCACATCTGTAACGAACTGATCTTTTGTTTTGGGGGACAAGGTTGTAGAGTTTGAGGACGACTAGATTTGTTGCGCTCACATAGGGAAAGGTGTCTAAAGATAACAAAACTGGGACCAACACAAATATGCTCCTTGGTTGTTTGTTCTTTGTTGCAACAGACTGTGCATGACCACAGTACATCGGTAGATGCACATGGTGCTGGTGCATCCACTGTCCCGTGCAACTCTTTAGCTGTTGTTAATCTAATGCCCTATTTGGTTAAAAACTCCCTAGTCCCTACCTGCTTGGTTCCAGGGACTAAACATGGACTAGAGGTTATTAAATGACATGCTAAAAGACCATGTTACCCCTAGTAATGAACTAATAGAGACAAGGTGCGATGCGTGGCAGGGGAAACTATTGGAAAAAGTCCCAAAAAGACTCCCTCAGGGTCTTCTATCTTTAGTCCCAAATGCCCACTTTTAGTCCCTAAAAGTCCCTCCTGTTTGGTTTAGATGGGACTGATATGGAGGTTTTTTAGTCCCTACACCAAAATGTCCCTGTAAACAAACACCCTCTAATAATGCCGCTGGAAAATTGATGCAATGCCACAGTTAAAAGCAAATTACATGTTTAATGAATTTTATTAATATAATCTCTGTGTTAATATTAATCAATGCCACCATTTGAGAAATGCTACTGTCTTGCTTTCTTTCCCATTTAGATAAGGTAGATGCTTCTTTTTGTTGGCTTATGTGTCATCCACCGTTATTGACCACTAGTTGTTTCCTTTGCACCTCTGTGTAAACAGGGTTATCTACTTCACCTCGTTGCCATTGTGACCTTTTGTTGCACTACACAAAACACTTTTGTTTTAAGAGTGTTTTGTGCAGTTCAACCAAAATGTCACACTGACAACGTTGCTTGATTGCCTGATCTTAGTGTAACTGCACAAGAGGAGATCTTACTTCCTATCCGTGTTGGAAAATTTGGTTAAGATCTTCTTCTTGTGAGTTGTTTGAATTCCGCGTCATGAGAGGTCAGTACTAGCCTTCTTTCACATGATTCTGCAGTGTGCTTTCATATGTTGTGCTACTTGTATGGTAATGTTGCTTGATTTTAGTGAACTGCACAAATGGAGACAAGACTTCCAATCTGTATGTGCACCGTAATATCCCATTGAGGTAAGATAAGGATATTTCACAACTGTTGGCCTATATTTTGCCACTTTCATCAGAAAATTAATGTCATTGTTTAGTGCTATACTTGTGCTCCCTAATTGACATGCCAAATCTTACATTGAAGGCGAATCTTGTATGTTATTGAACCAAGTGATGAAGGGGAAGAACAAGCGGAAGAAAAAACAAAAATCAACTCCCGGTGCTGTAATGAAGCACTGGAACTGTGATGACACAAGTAATGATATAGTTTTGCATCTTAATTTATTGCTACGGCTGGAACGAGCAATTGTTTTGCCACTGATTTGATGCCACTCTTAATGTAATACGTAATTATCTCTACTTGTGCAAATAGGGATCTTCTTTGAAGATACCATATATTTTAGTGGAACTGCACAAGAAGATGTTGGAAACATTAAACTAATCGAGGAGTATATAGTAAGCATGGCCACTACAGTAGATAGCAATATATGGTTCCGAAGAAGTGCTTCATCTGTATGCTCTACACAATAAGCCTCCTGACAAAGGTTGGTACTTGCCCACTGGTTTCATCCATATGATTGAGCTTTGTCATCTCTATTGGTGTTGTGCTACTGTTTAGATACTGTCATGAAAAAGTGGTATTGTCCTTGAGAAGTGCTTCATCTGTGTTGTTTTAAATATTTCCTTTCCTTTTCTTCGAGCAAACAAGGATGCTAGCATTTAGTTGTCCTCTTGTCTTTGCACAACAGGATCATATTCCTCTGAAGAAGAATATGGAGTACGTGAAGTGACTAGTTTCGATTATGGCAGGATGAAGAAGCCATGTCTATCTTCTCATCAGAAGGAGCAGTTGAAGGATGGTTACATTACTACCCACAAGACCAAACTAACTTCAGCTCAGAAGGACTGACAAATCTCCATTTTTTTGCTGTGATGCGTGAGTACAATGTTGTTCTAGGATTCTTTCTGGTGAGTTCCATTTTTGTAAAAGTGTGCTCTACATGGACCATGTAGGTGCCTGTTTAAACTGTCAATTCATAGTACAGTTTGCTTTATACTAATCACTTTTTTGTATTTGTGCAAACAGGGGTGCTCAGCTTGATTTCAATGGGAACTGCATAAAATGTTCATGAATACATCGAATCATTCATTTCCACCACAAGAAAGGAGGTGCTTATAAGTTCAAGGTGTTTCAACATATAAGGGCGAAATCATACAAGCTACGCGTGAATTTGGTTGATTTTGGTGGAACTGCACAAAAAGAACAGCTGGTTTATTTAGCATGAGGTGCCATGTCAATGTCCGAACTGATGGCAAACCCTGCCCATTCCACAATCGCAGGCATTTGATATTTTGGAATGGGACAACCTTGTCAAATATTGCTCATTGATTTTAGCAAGACATGCATTTGATATTTTCGAATGGTATGCCCTTTGCTGTCAGCAGCGTCGATCAATTTTTTCTTATTCTTTAGTTGTGAAGTAAATATTGCCTCTGACATGTGAGTCGCTGAGATGCATAATCATCGATCGTTTTGAATGTTCTCTATGAACCCTGTGTGTTTGATTGCAATGTACAGAAATGCTAAAAAGCTGCTCAAACTCTTTGTACTCTTTCTGTTCCTTTTTACTTCGCACATTGTGAAAGTGCATACTTTTTTCCATAAGATTGGTGAAAGTAGAGATACTTTGACTACAGACAAAACTTGTATGCAGACTAGAAAGGACCGGAGGGAGTACATGTGAAACTACTGCAAACAAGGTGATCACCCAGGGAATAATGCTAGTACGTATTGTTTTGCATGTTCATCCAATGCCAATGATACAGTAATTCGAACTAATCAAAATAAATGCATTCATACACGGTCGGATTTCATATAAACATGCCGGATTTCATTACATTTCATACATTCTTCAACTAAAAAGGCGTGCGCTGGAGGTATAATTAATTAACCGAAGCTACCCACCTATGTCCCCCTGAGCCGAACAAAAGCTTCAGTGACTTAACTGCAGGTGCAGTTGCGTAACTGGCATGTGGCCTGTTGGGCCCATGTGTTAGTCAGCCAACTGCACCAGCAGTTAAGTAGAAGTAGCGTCCTTCTCCAACACAGCTCTCCGACTCCACATCGCCGCCAAGAAGCTAACCGGCTGTCAATGGTCAACCCGCGTAGCTTGGCTTCAACCGGAGGGTAGCAGCGATGGCCTTACTTGGACCCGAGCGGCGGTGACCTACTGTGTTCTACTTTTCCTCGTTTTCTGCGTGGCGCGGCCTCGTAGGCAGCGGGGCAGGGCCTCGGCGGAGCCGGCGATGTCCTTTGTCTCGTTGCCGGCTGGCGGTGCCTCGGCAGAGCGGTGGAAATCCTCCCCCTCGTTGCTGGCAAGGTGGGGCCTCGGCTGAGCCAACGATGTCCTCTGCCTCGTTGTTGGCGGGGCGGGGCCTCGGCGGAGCCGGCGGTGTCCTCTGCCTCATTGTTGGCGCCGTGGGGCCTCGGCGAAGCAGGGTCTCGTCGACGCCAGCGGAGCAGGGACTCGTCGGAGCCGTCATTGTCCTCTGCCTCATCCTCGGTCTCGCCAAACAGCGCCTCGTCCGCTTCATCGCCCTCTTTTTAGGCGGCCGCACCCTCCGCCACCCGCATGCGGTACCGCCTGAGCTCGATGCGGCCCTCGCGGGCAGAGCGGTACGAGTCGAGTAGCGCCTCCTGCTCCGCCTGCTCCGCGGCGATTTGCTCCTCCGCCTGCAGGTGCTCCTGGAGGAGATGGTGGTTTCAGGCAGCGTCGGCCTGCGCCTCCCGAAACTGCTCCTCACGCATCTGCCTCACCGTGTCCATATATTGGGCATGGGCCTCGCCGATGGTCATGGTGCAATGCACTGGTGAGGATGGCGCGGAGGAGGGGGTTGGCGCCGGATCATAGACTACCATCTTCTCCATTGGGACGTCGTCGTCCTCCGGCTGCCTGCCGGCCAGCCGGTCGGCAGCAATGGCTGCCATCTCCTTGTGGTCCATCGTCTTCCTGTCCCGAAGAGCGCTGGAGCGCGAGGAAGTCATGGTGGGCAGTAGTGGTGTGGACAGGAGAAAGGGAACGGATTCGAATGACTGCGGCTATGGCCGGCGCAGCAGTTTATATAGCAATGTTGGGCTGAGGAGGGATGGACGTGTGGCACCGGAGTAGCCGCCTTGGCAATCGCGTATCGTTAATGTGGGCGGCAGACGGGCGGACGGACGGAACTTGTGTCGTTTTAAGGTGGACCAATCGCCTGCACCGGGAAGCGGGGCGGGCGGCGCTGACTGTTTCGGGCGGAAAGCGCACGTGGGGGAGGAAATGACTTTACTTGGAGAGGATGACAATGGGGACCCACCAGGGCCATAGCCTCACGTAAGCAAGTGCCTCCTTATTATATAAAACTATAATTTTTTTGGTTCCTCCTGGTTTCCTGACATCACGGTCCCACACCATTGTCAACCTATGTAGTCAATAAACGAGAGAATTGCACAAGAAGCGGCCGACAGTTGGGACCAAGCAGCTCGAGCAATATTTGTATTTTTGAGGTGTGAGCACTACAGAGTTTTTTGATGTTTAGCCCAGATATTAATTTTCTCCTCTAAACAACAACGAAAACATCGCTGCAGGTATTAACTGGGCGGGCTGTGGCCCGTCTAGCCCAGGCCAGATATCCGGCCCAGATATTAAATTTTTTCAAGATGAAAATGGCTAGCCCAGCTATACTTTTTTTTAGGAATACCCAGGCAAGGTCAAGTTATTATTCTCCATCCCGTTGGGCTGCAAATCTTTCCTAGGAGGGATGCATTAGGCTTAACAAGAAAATGGGCTTTAAGAAATAATAAATGGGATGTAATTATAAAAACTGGGCAGTAACTATAAAAAATGCACCAAACACGTAATTACTTTATAAAATATATTTTTTGGATATTGAAATTTTAATTTCATTAATTGTTGCGAGCACAATGTTTCGTTGGATTTTACGTAATATAAATTTATATTGAAATTGTATTTAATCTGACTAGAAATTTCGGGATAAAAATATTTCGGATCCCATCAAAAAGGTGGGAAATTTTATAGAATTATGTTTTGAACGGTTGGTTGAAATGGGCTATACTTTTAACAAACTATAAATGGGATGTAGTAAATTCCATTAGAATTCAAAAATGGGCTGCACATTCTTACAAATCTCAAATGGGCTATAAGTTCTCTGCCACACACTTGTGGCCTTACTAAGTTGACGCGTCCCTTAAAAAAAGAGTTTACGCGTATGCAAGGCTTTGTCAACTTATAGTCAACACACAGTTCTAGCAGCAGTGGCCGTTGGATGTCCATCCAACGGATGTCGTGCTTCTTCTTCAATCTCGGATATTCTAGCTTCACCCGCCCAAAAAATGATTCCTCCCCCTAACATCTGGGGTGCACCATTTCGGAAGCTGACCTGTGGGCCTATAAGTTGACGCGTACCAAGGGCTTTGTCAACTTAGTCAATATAAACAATTCTAGCTACAGTGACCGTACGACGTCCATCCAACGGTCGTCGTGATTCTTCAACCTTTGGTCTTCTTGCTCCAGCCGCCCAAAGCAGCGCCGGTCGTGCCGTTTGCTCCTGCCTCCCATGGCCAGTTGTGCTGCCGCGGAGGCCTCACCGCCCCCTACTACTCCCACTGCTGGCTAGGCCATCCCTCCACTCACCCACACCCCCTATTATTCTGCGGCGACGGCAGCCTCACAACTCAGCCGAACCAGTGAACCCTCATACTCCTCTCTGCGTGGGCATCCACTATCGTGTCTTCCCCGGCTCCGCGTCATTCCCTTCCTAGGCCTCGCCGTCGTCCACTGCCGTGGTGCTTTCGGTGCGGCATGGTTAACATGGTCAAGGAACGGCTTCCATCGGACATGGAATGTACGTGGAGAGGCTGACAGCTGGGTCCACGGCCACAGCAAGGAAGTTCCTCCTTATTACGTGGAAAATAATGATTCCTCCACCTGACAGCTGGGACCCACCGGACGGGCCACTGTATTTCGCGAAAAAAACGTTTCCCCCTGACTGCTGGGACCCACTAGCTACATCTTCGCACGCAAGGAAGTGCGTCCGGGCAAAAAGACGATTCGCCCCCCTGATTGCTGGGACTCACCATCTACATCTTCGCACACAAGGAAGTGCCTGACAGTCGGGACCCACCTGGTCGAAGCGTACGTAGCATTGTCATTCTAGTCGCGGATGTGTACATACATACTGGTGGATGTAGAGGCGCATCGTAGTAGAGGCGCGCACGTAGCATGTACACGTACGTATAGCAGCCAGTGTGCAAGAAAGAAAATACGGCCACGTACGTACATACGGGCGGGGTCTCGAACACCTACTCGCGCATACGTACGGCCAGGGCTTGTGTACATGGCTGGGTCGGAACGGAGAAACAGTGTCGTCGTCGTGTTCATGGGGAGCCAACCGGCTGGGTCGGAACGAAATGTGTCGTCGTGTTCATCAGGAGGGCTTGGATGGAACAGACGATGGAAATGAGGCCTGACGTACCACAGAACGGAGGAAACGGCCTTGTGTTCGACCGGCCACGTTCGAAACGGGATCCTGTTCATCGGGAGGGGTCTGGCGTAGCGCAAAACGGAGGAAACAGACTTGTGTTAGACCTCCTACGGTCGAAATGGGATCCTGTTGATCGGGAGGGGTGTGGTGTACCGCAAAACGGACGAAACGGACTTGTGTTGGAGCGCTACGGTCGATACAGGGGTCCTGTTCATCGGGAGGGGCGTGGCGTACCGCAAAATGGGACTCCACGGGATACTATTCATCTCCACCGTCGACCTCCTCCAGCCTCCACGGGCTACTGTTCATCCACCGTCGACCTCCTCTAGCCTCCACCTGCAACTGTTCATCCACGGGCTGCTGTTCATCCAGCCTCCACCGCGCGCTACTCCACCGGCTACTGTTCAACCACCCCTCTCCACGGGCTCCTGTTCAACCACCCCTCCACCGTCTACTGTGTTGGGGATCATAGTAATTTCAAAAAAATTCCTACGCACACGCAAGATCATGGTGATGCATAGCAACAAGAGGGGAGAGTGTTGTCCACGTACCCTCGTAGACCGAAAGCGGAAGCGTTAGCACAACGCGGTTGATACATTAGTCTTTTCCAATCTGTTACAATATTACAATTTACAGTCAGACAGATCAAAAACTCTTTGCTAAATAGGGCTTCACAGCTTGCTTGGCTTCACGGCTTCACACTCCAGAAAGAATAGGCAGGGAGCTCCTGTAAGAGAGTGAACATAAAGCAGCATTAGATTGTACTGCTGGTGAGACCAGAACCAAACAACTTGAATGGCAACACTAATGTAAGCAGTAGAGCAGATCCAAGATGTGATAAATGTTTAGCAAAATTGTTCATGGGAGTAACTTTAGTCGTTCAAAATCAGAGTTGTAAATGCAAGGAAATTAAGTTACATAAGACAATTAGGTATTCTATGTACGCAGCATTGTCAACAACAAATACAATTCTCAATAGCGACAAAATTCGTTTTCTTTACATCCTTAATCCGATCAAACCATAAGCTTTCTAGTTATTAAATACTTCGAGTTTCCTTGATGGTAATAGCTAGTAAATGGCATGGTGAGGTAACAGCCATGATCATGATCAAAAGAATTGATCATTGGTAGTTAAGACAACACATTCAGAAATGATCATGGTAGAAGTCAGAGAAGACAAGTGAAACAAGATTGCAAAACAGAAGGCAAAGGAAAATTTTGGATATAGAAATCAAACAGAAAACTAGTACAAAACATGGTCCTATCATATTGCTGCAATTTATTCAAGAACACCAGACTTAGAAATTGCATCAAGCAATTCATAAGAAAACAAGAATGTGAGTGCATTTCACAAGACAACAGTTAATTGAAGGTAAGAAATCATCAGACTTTAAACTACGAATCACAGGAAGGTAACTCCTGTCATGTTGTTGCAGTTTCTCATCATCACTTGAACCACAAATGAAATCAGGCAACATTTTAGATTGGAACTACAAATGGTAAGTATCTTTGTTGTGGAGATAGTTCAATTTATAAACTCGTTCAAGAAAAATTATATTTGTTGTGAAGATAGTAGGACTTCCTTCAGTATGTGGACATCATAGAAAGCCACAAACATATCAGGGTGTTGAGGTATCATCAGAGACTTAAATACTAAGAATCAAAGCAGCATAGCTCCATCATATTGTTGATGGTTTATTCCTCATCACTTGACCCTCAAACATATAAGCATGCATGGACAGCAAGAAAAAAGGCTATAACAATTTATAGTTTGGCAACTATCGGTATGAAATGCAAACATTATTGCTCAGAATATGAAATATCTTCTCATCAATGCCAAATGGCATCTCTAAAGTCTGACATACGTTGTAGATTTCATGATTCACCACAGCATTTTGCAAACCAAGCAAGTAGGCATATAGCAGGAACAGAGGGAATATCTGCTACTATCCCAACATGTACGTATATGCATGTGTGCTTGCTTGACCGGCGCATGCATCACTGTAGCAGCCAAGCAAGTAGGCATCGTTGATGTCTACTCACAACTTTCCTCGCACCAGAGAAAGAGTCAAAACAAAGAATATTATACCATAATATGACACCAGACCACATATTAGTAACTTTAAATCAGAAAGTATATCCACATCACCATAAAATATTCCCAGACCATCACAAAGAAGCCAAATGCTATTAAATGATGATTACTAGACACAGACATGATTCAGCCACATAATGGCTACCACAAGCAAACGTGACAACTGTGTAAGCAAGCTGCTAGTGTACAAAAGGTGATTGAAATCCTGCTGTTTAGTACATATACATGGTAGGCTACTGCTGCCAGTGTTCTAAACCAACAGAGCATAATATAGGAGCAGAAAATAGGGCTCTAGGGCTAGAAGATGGAGCCGACTCACCGGAGAGCTTGTGGTCGCCGCCGTACATAGCCGGCGTCACGCCGGTTGCCTCCGGCTCCTGCCCCCCACTGCCGTTCTTCTTCAGATTCTTGTACACGTCCTCTGCACATGGGTTAAGCAGAAACCAATCAGTGGCAGACACGAGTGAAGCTACCAAGACAATATAGAATTTATATAATCAGTTCCACTGCTCGACTTTTGCAATAGTTTAGAAAAGAACAATTGAGTTTTTAGTAAAGAGGAATATGTTTAAATTTAGGGGCACTTCTATTTTTCTTGTCATAAGAAGTGGCTAGAGCCTTTTCTTTTTGGTTAAGGTGCCGATGGTATGCACGCTTGTATTTACAAGAACTACAGCTGGGCGTTTTGTATGAGCAAGGAAAGCATAGGTGATTTTTTTTTAAGATCCACAAACCCAGGCACAACAAGTTTGTTTTTATGTGCTGTAAAAATAAGGAAAAGGAGCTAATATAGAAACTGAAAGTTCCCACAATTTATCTTTTTTTGTATAACCACACAATCAAACATGCTGTTTCGCAGAACATTACAAGTGCACCTATTAATCCACAATCAACATCTGATTTCACAAGAGATCTACAAGTACATCTGATACAAAGGTATTTTCTGGTCAGGAACTCAATTCTAGAAGTTTGGAATAAGTAGCCGATAATAATTTCATTCAGCAGGCACCAAACAATGAATCAACACTTAGACAGACTACTTTCAAAATGGAATAATGCCCAACTGTTCCAGCAATGAATCAACACTTAAGACTACTTTCAAAATGGATCAATGCCCAACTGTTACAGCAATGAATCATCAGCACGCAAGGCCTTGACTGCTAATAGCTAACATGACTGATAAGACTAATTCAGCTATCCTAAACACAACAATTCCCTTACCAGATCAGTCTGTTTAAAAACCGCGATATCGCTTCCGTATGCAGCAAAGGTGTATTCCTTGAAGGACGCGAGAGCGCGGATCTTCTTGGGCAGTTGAGGTCCTTAAATCGCAAAGAAAATTCACGCACCATGAGCGGGAGAGCTAAAAAAACACTGAACATAAGAAACCGAGGTACTGAATAGCAGGCTCACTGGCAAGGACCAAACTGAGCTTGGCACACTGCACAACAAGAACAGAAAACAGCATGATTAGTTTTATCGCAAAATGGAAGTCGGCTGCATCAGAGTTGTATGTAAAGCCCTGATCCAAAGTAGGTACTGCTTCCATGCCTTGCGGGAGGGAGAGAGGGAGATAATAAGTTACCTGATCCGAAGCTCCTGGTGCTCCTCGGTGCCATCGTTGTCGAGGACGAGCGGATCCGGAGGCGTTGCTGTCGAAGAGGAGGGGGTCCGGTGGCGGCCTTGTCGGAGAGGCGAGGATCCACCGATGGAGAGGAGCTGATCCGGCGGCGGCCTTGTAGGAGGATCTCACGCGCACCGCCACCACCGCCGAGGATGTTCATCTCAGCCGTGCGCAACGAAGAGGTCCACACCACCACCGAAACCCTAGCGGGAGGAAGTGATGCGGGCGACCACATGAGGCGGGGTAAAGCAAATCGACGCGGTGGTGAAGAGGGAGTGCAGCGAGAGGAAGCTGTGGGTAGGCTTGGCGACGCCGGAGGATGCCGGAATCAAGCGGGATCCGTAGGTGGTTGTGGCAGACAGGAGTGGTGCATGGGAGAGGGAGAGACGAGCGAAAGAGGGGTTGCCTGAGGTGGGAGGAGAGAGAGATGGGTGGGTGGTGGCTCTACCTAAGGTGGGAGGAGAGGGAGAGGACACCGGCCGGCGAGGTTTGGATCGGTGGCGGCAGCGATGTGGGAGATGAGGGAGGGAACGGATCGGGGAGAGGAGGGGGATGAGGCGGAGGACTGGTTTGGGAGGGGGCGGCGGCGGCGAGGAGATGGGGGATCAGAGCTAGGGTTTGGGCTGCGGGTGGGGTATCTCCTTTTCAGTTTTTTTCTTTTTTTCTATAGATAGATGGATGGATGGATGGATGTGGGATGGAGAGATGGATGGATGGATGGATGGGCGCCATGTCATCGATCCGTGGGAAGAGTTTTGATTGGTTTGGAAAAACCATTGATTTAAGTAGTTTCCAAGTACTAAAAATTCATTGATTTTGTGAAGTAGCTATCAAAAATATATTGCAAAAGGGCATCACACAAATTTTCACTAGAGTTAGACCACATTTCATGGATAAGGACTAATTTGTATGCATTTCTGATCTTTGTAGCTATTTTTAATCATTTTCCCAGTGGCAAAAATAGGTTTTTTTAAAGAACCTACCAAATATTTGTTGCAAAAATGGACTCCATCAATTTTCTAAAATACTAGTCCATATTTAATATACAATTGACAAAATGGTTGGGTGTAAAAAGTTTTGATCCACCTCTCGTGAAAAAGATAAATTTCCGCCGATTCAGCTGGAAGCGGGTCAAATTTGAACTGCAGCTGCCTCATAGTTTGCTATTTATTTTTTACAAAAATCATTTCTAGGTACATAAGTATCTATTTAATAAGAGAAACACCAAAAGTTTTCCAAGATTCAACCACTAGCTAGGAACGGTCAAGCCCGCCGTTTTGACCGCATTTTGAAACGGGCATAAAAAATTCAAAAAAAATCAAAAAATTGGGAAACCTTCACATTGTGTCATTATATGTGGCCAAGTTCCCAAGAAAAATAACAAACTTGTAATACGGCAATTATTTTAAAAAAGTGTTCTCAGAAATGAGCTATCATGTGTGAAGATTCATGGCTTTCAAGCCAAATGATCAATCTTATGGCCACATTCGTGGCATAGTTTGTTCAAATGATCTCATATTGTGCACAAGGGTGCATATTGGAATGGCAAACAATGTTGCCTAAGGAAGTTTTCATTTTCTTTGGACGAAAAAACCATTTTTCATTTTCCGAGTGCTGAAAGGAGGTTTTTTTGTGAAGGAACTACCAAATAATTGTTGCAGAATTGGACCAAATCAATTTTCTAAAATACTAGGACATATTTAATGCACAATTGACAAAATGGTTGGGTGTAAAAGTTTTGATCCACCTCTCGTGAAAAAGACAAATTTCCGCCGATTCAGTTGGAAGCGGGTCAAATTTGAACTGCAGCTGCCTCATAGTTTGCTATTTATTTTTTACAAAAATCATTTCTAGGTACATAAGTATCTATTTAATAAGAGAAACACCAAAAGTTTTCCAAGATTCAATCACTAGCTAGGAACGGTCAAGCCCGCCGTTTTGACCGCATTTTGAAACAGGCATAAAAAATTCAAAAAAAATCAAAAAATTAGGAAACCTTCACATTGTGTCATTATATGTGGCCAAGTTCCCATGAAAAATAACAAACTTGTAATATGGCAATTATTTTCAAAAAGTGTTCTCAGAAATGAGCTATCATGTGTGAAGATTCATGGCTTTCAAGCCAAATGATTAATCTTATGGCCACATTCGTGGCATAGTTTGTTCAAATGATCTCATATTGTGCACAAGGGTGCATATTGGAATGGCAAACAATGTTGCCTAAGGAAGTTTTCATTTTCTTTGGACGAAAAAACCATTTTTCATTTTCCGAGTGCCGAAAGGAGGTTTTTTTGTGAAGGAACTACCAAATAATTGTTGCTGAATTGGACCAAATCAATTTTCTAAAATACTAGGACATATTTAATGCACAATTGCCAAAATGGTTGGGTGTAAAAAGTTTTGATCCACCTCTTGTGAAAAAGACAAATTTCCGCCGATTTAGTTAGAGGCGGGTCAAATTTGAACTGCAGCTGCCTCGTAGTTTGCTATTTATTTTTCACAAAAATCATTTCTAGGTACATAAGTATCTATTTAATCAGAGAAACACCAAAAGTTTTCCAAGATTCAACGACTAGCTAGGAACGGTCAAGCCCGCCGTTTTGACCGCATTTTGAAACAGGCATAAAAAATTCAAAAAAAATCAAAAAATTGGGAAACCTTCACATTGTGTCATTATATGTGGCCAAGTTCCCAAGAAAAATAACAAACTTGTAATACGGCAATTATTTTAAAAAGTGTTCTCAGAAATGAGCTATCATCTCTGAAGATTCATGGCTTTCAAGCCAAATGATCAATCTTATGGCCACATTCATGGCATAGTTTGTTCAAATGATCTCATATTATGCACAAGGGTGCATATTGGAATGGCAAACAATGTTGCCTGAGGAAGTTTTCATTTTTCTTTGGACGAAAAAACCATTTTCATTTTCCGAGTGCCCGAAAGGAGGTTTTTTTGTGAAGGAACTACCAAATAATTGTTGGCAAAATTGGACCAAATCATTTTTATAAATACTAGGCCATATTTAATGCACAATTGACAAAATGGTTGGGTGTAAAAAGTTTTGATCCACCTCTTGTGAAAAAGACAAATTTCCGCCGATTCAGTTGGTGGCGGGTCAAATTTGAACTGCAGCTGCCTCATAGTTTGCTATTTATTTTTCACAAAAATCAGTTCTAGGTACATAAGTATCTATTTAATCAGAGAAACACCAAAAGTTTTCCAAGATTCAACGACTAGCTAGGAACGGTCAAGCCCGCCGTTTTGACCGCATTTTGAAACAGGCATAAAAAATTCAAAAAAAATCAAAAAATTGGGAAACCTTCACATTGTGTCATTATATGTGGCCAAGTTCCCAAGAAAAATAACAAACTTGTAATACGGCAATTATTTTAAAAGTGTTCTCAGAAATGAGCTATCATCTCTGAAGATTCATGGCTTTCAAGCCAAATGATCAATCTTATGGCCACATTCGTGGCATAGTTTGTTCAAATGATCTCATATTATGCACAAGGGTGCATATTGGAATGGCAAACAATGTTGCCTAAGGAAGTTTTCATTTTCTTTGGACAAAAAAACCATTTTTCATTTTCCGAGTGCCCGAAAGGAGGTTTTTTTTGTGAAGGAACTACCAAATAATTGTTGCAAAATTGGACCAAATCAATTTTGTAAAATAATAGGACATATTTAATGCACAATTGACAAAATGGTTGGGTGTAAAAAGTTTTGATCCACCTCTCGTGAAAAAGACAAATTTCCGCCGATTCAGTTGGAAGCGGGTCAAATTTGAACTGCAGCTGCCTCATAGTTTGCTATTTATTTTTTACAAAAATCATTTCTAGGTACATAAGTATCTATTTAATCAGAGAAAAACCAAAAGTTTTCCAAGATTCAACCACTAGCTAGGAACGGTCAAGCCCGCCGTTTGGACCGCATTTTGAAACGGGCATAAAAAATTAAAGAAAATCTAAAAATTGGGAAACCTTCACATTGTGTCATTATATGTGGCCAAGTTCCCAAGAAAAATAACAAACTTGTAATACGGCAATTATTTTAAAAAAATGTTCTCAGAAATGAGCTATCATCTCTGAAGATTCATGGCTTTCAAGCCAAATGATCAATCTTATGGCCACATTCGTGGCATAGTTTGTCTCATATTGTGCACAAAGGTGCATATTGGAATGGCAAACAATGTTGCCTAAGGAAGTTTTCATTTTCTTTGGACGAAAAAACCATTTTTCATTTTCCGAGTGCCCGAAAGGAGGTTTTTTTGTGAAGGAACTACCAAATAATTGTTGCAGAATTGGACCAAATCATTTTTATAAAATACTAGGCCATATTTAATGCACAATTGACAAAATGGTTGGGTGTAAAAAGTTTTGATCCACCTCTTGTGAAAAAGACAAATTTCCGCCGATTCAGTTGGTGGCGGGTCAAATTTGAACTGCAGCTGCCTCATAGTTTGCTATTTATTTTTCACAAAAATCATTTCTAGTTACATAAGGACCTATTTAATCACAAATACATGGTTTGGTGGCGATAGGTCGAGGTTTGGACGGTGGCCGAGGGCCCCAACTCTAGGGCGCGTAAACTCGTATGCCCGTCGCGTGGTCACCGCGTGACCGTAATGTTGCCATGTGTTTTGGGCGGCCTAGGCATGTCTAGTGGGTTGGGCACTCCCCAGGTTGGTGCTAGGAAGAAAATTACAACATAAGATTCTCACGAGGATACCGATCGATGCTCAAACATGAATTAGCAGCCAAGTGTTTGATTAGTGGTACGGGAAATGCACATGGCCAATGGGCGTGAGTTTTGGCTGAGGATGATCATCTACTATGGAGAATGTCTTCACAAATGTTGAGCTCAAAAGGAGGATCCTAGGTGGTACTTGCTTTGCAAAGTACCACGCTGGACAAAAATATGAATGTTGAAGCTGGGCTCAAAATAATGAATGGAGTGAGCTGAAATTTTGTGAAGGATGGTTATTTGGGAATAGGAAAGCATTGTAGAAAATTGATACCATTTGGACATGCCAAAGTAGTACTTCCTTCACAATGCTCATCTATGGACAGAAACTTGGGAAAACTAGTGAGAGAGATTGGATGAATGAAATGAGCTCAAAATTGGTGTAGGTAAGTTACTTAGGTATGGTCATGCGCTGGTAAATTTTCAGATCATTTGGGTAAGCCTAGCTAGTACTTACTTCACAAAGCTTCTCTCGAGGTAGAAACTTTGGAAATTTCCCAAGAAAGATTTACTAGGAAAATTGAGCTGAATATTATCATGTGGCAATGATTTGGGTATGGAAGAGTGCCCGAAAAGTTTGAGGGTAATAGGAGGGGTCTATATAACACTTGCTTTGCAACGTGCCAATTTGGCCATAAAATATAAATTGAACCTGGGCTCACATAGATGATTTGACTGAGCTGTAATTTGGAGGAGGGTGATAATTTGTACATATGAAGGAACTGTATAAATTTCATGTCATTTAGAGATATAAAAAAGGTACTTCCTTCACAATGCTTCTAGGTGGACAAAAACTTTGGAAATTTGCCGAAGAAGATTTGCTAGGAAAATGGAGCTGAATTTTGTCATGCGGTAATGATTTGGATAGGAAAGAGTGCCCAAAAATTCCGAGGGCAATCAAGAATATATAAATAGCACTTCCTTCATAAAGTGTTGTTGTGAACAGAATAGGAAAATGAATATTGTTGAATTAGTTTTGAACTAGGCAAGGAAGGTTTTTACATATTTGATGAAGATATGCCCCAAAGAATTTATGAGATTTTTTTGGGAATTTTGGGAATGATAGAAATATAGGTTGCTTCACAACCTAGGGCAAAAACTGCCACATGGACATGACACATAGGCAAAACTGATGAGATGGCGCCTAGTCATCACAACCCACCACAATCTACAAGGCTATGACCATCTATATTGGTCATTAACAACTAGAAATAAGGCAGCGGACTAGCACTGTTTGCTTTGTGACCATTTCGTGTAAGGAAATTACGACCTTTCTGACCAAAATGGTCGCAATGGTTTAGGGTTTGGAGCCCCCTGAACAGCTTTTGACCAATTGGTCTAAAATGGTCATAAATTTATGACCAATTCTTCGAGGGTCACTCACAGAAGGTCATAAGTTGACATATTTCTTTTAGTGAAGCAAGATACTATCAGGGACTAAGTTCATGATAAATTTAAGTTCAATTTAATCATATTACTCAAGAACTCCCACTTAGATAGACATCCCTCTAATCATCTAAGTGATCACGTGATCCAAATCAACTAAACCATAACCGATCATCACGTGAAATGGAGTAGTTTTCAATGGTGAACATCGCTATGTTGATCATATCTACTATATGATTCACGCTCGATCTTTCGATCTCAGTGTTCCGAGGCCATATCTGCATATGCTAGGCTCGTCAAGTTTAACCTGAGTATTCTGCGTGTGCAAAACTGGCTTGCACCCGTTGTAGATGGACGTAGAGCTTATCACACCTGATCATCACATGGTGTCTGGGCACGACGAACTTTGGCAACGGTGCATACTCAGGGAGAACACTTTTATCTTGAAATTTAGTGAGAGATCATCTTATAATGCTACCGTCAAACAAAGCAAGATAAGATGCATAAAAGATAAACATCACATGCAATCAATATAAGTGATATGATATGGCCATCATCATCTTGTGCTTGTGATCTCCATCCTCGAAGCACCGTCGTGATCACCATCGTCACCGGCACGACACCTTGATCTCCATCGTAGCATCGTTGCCGTCTCGCCAATCTTATGCTACTACGACTATCGCTACCGCTTAGTGATAAAGTAAAGCATTACAGGGCGATTGCATTGCATACAATAAAGCGACAACCATATGGCTCCTGCCAGTTGCCGATAACTCGGTTACAAAACATGATCATCTCATACAATAAAATTTAGCATCATGTCTTGACCATATCACATCACAACATGCCCTGCAAAAACAAGTTAGACGTCCTCTACTTTGTTGTTGCAAGTTTTACGTGGCTGCTACGGGCTTAAGCAAGAACCAATCTTACCTACGCATCAAAACCACAACGATAGCTTGTCAAGTTGGTGTTGTTTTAACCTTCGCAAGGACCGGGCGTAGCCACAGTTGGTTCAACTAAAGTTGGAGAAACCGTCACCCGCAAGCCACCTATGTGCAAAGCACGTCGGGAGAACCGGTCTCCCGTAAGCGTACGCGTAATGTCGGTCCGGGCCGCTTCGTCCAACAATACCGCCGAACCAAAGTATGACATGCTGGTAAGCAGTATGACTTATATCACCCACAACTCACTTGTGTTCTACTCGTGCATATAACATCAACATATAAAACCTAGGCTCGGATGCCATTGTTGGGGAACGTAGTAATTTCAAAAAAATTCCTACGCACACGCAAGATCATGGTGATGCATAGCAATGAGAGGGGAGAGTATGATCTACGTACTCTTGTAGATCGACAACGGAAGCGTTTGGTTGATGTAGTCGTACGTCTCCACGGCCCGACCGATCAAGCACCGAAACTACGGCACCTCCGAGTTCTAGCACACGTTCAGCTCGATGACGATCCCCGGACTCCGATCCAGCAAAGTGTTGGGGAAGAGTTCCGTCAGCACGACGGCGTGGTGACTATCTTGATGTACTACCGTCGCAGTGCTTCGCCTAAGCACCGCTACAATATTATCGAGGACTATGGTGGAAGGGGGCACTGCACATGGCTAAGAATATGATCACGTGGATCAACTTGTGTCTAGGGGTGCCCCCCTGCCCCCGTATATAAAGGAGCAAGGGGAGGAGGCCGGCCGGCCCCTATAGGCGCGCCAGGAGGAGTCCTCCTCCTAGTAGGAGTAGGACTCCTACTAGGAGGGGGAAAGAAGTGGGGAGGGAGAGGGAAAGGGGGGCGCCGCCCCCCTCTCCTAGTCCAATTCGGACCAGGGGGGAGGAGGCGCGCAGCCCACCTCTGGCTGCCCCTCTCTCTCTCTCCACTAAGGCCCATATGGCCCATTTCTTCTCCCGGGGGGGGGGGGTTCCGGTAACCCTCCGGCTCTCCGGTTTTCTCCGAAATCACCCGGAACACTTCCGGTGTCCGAATATAGCCGTCCAATATATCAATCTATATGTCTCGACCATTTCGAGACTCCTCGTCATGTCCGTGATCACATCCGGGACTCCGAACTAACTTCGGTACATCAAAACTCATAAACTCATAATATAACTGTCATCAAAACCTTAAGCGTGCGGATCCTACGGGTTCGAAAACAATGTA
The DNA here is from genome assembly GCF_003073215.2 of Triticum urartu. Classification (NCBI taxonomy): domain Eukaryota; kingdom Viridiplantae; phylum Streptophyta; class Magnoliopsida; order Poales; family Poaceae; genus Triticum; species Triticum urartu. The sequence goes on along the minus strand of NC_053023.1, from coordinate 651,207,362 downwards.
GACATGACCGAGACACGTCTCTGGTCAATAACCAATAGCGGAACCTGGATGCTCATATTGGCTCCTACATATTCTACGAAGATCTTTATCGGTCAGATCGCATAACAACATACGTTGTTCCCTTTGTCATCGGTATGTTACTTGCCCGAGATTTGATCGTCGGTATCCTATACCTAGTTCAATCTCGTTACTGGCAAGTCTCTTTACTCGTTATATAATGCATCATCCCACAAATAACTCATTAGTCACATTGCTTGCAAGGCTTATGTGATGTGCATTACCAAGAGGGCCCAGAGATACCTCTCCGACAATCGGAGTGACAAATCCTAATCTCAAAATATGCCAACCCAACATGTACCTTTGGAGACACCTGTAGAGCTCCTTTATAATCACCTAGTTACGTTGTGACGTTTGGTAGCACACAAAGTGTTCCTCCGGCAAACGGGAGTTGCATAATCTCATAGTCATAGGAACATGTATAAGTCATGAAGAAAGCAATAGCAACATACTAAACGATCGAGTGCTAAGCTAATGGAATGGGTCATGTCAATCAGATCATTCAACTAATGATGTGATCCTGTTAATCAAATGACAACTCTTTGTCCATGGTTAGGAAACATAACCATCTTTGATTAACAAGCTAGTCTAGTAGAGGCATACTAGTGACACTCTGTTTGTCTATGTATTCACACATGTATTATGTTTCCGGTTAATACAATTCTAGCATGAATAATAAACTTTTATCATGATATATAAGGAAATAAATAATAACTTTATTATTGCCTCTAGGGCATATTTCCTTCATCGGCCCCCTCACCCAATTTGGATTGGGCTTGGGGGGGCGCCCCCTCCTAGGCTTCCTCCTCCTCTATTCCACTAAGGCCCAATAAGGCCCATACACTCTCCGGCGAATTCCCGTAACTCTCCGGTACTCCGATAAATACCCGAATCACTCGGAACTTTTCCGACGTCCGAATATAGTCGTCCAATATATCGATCTTTACGTCTCGACCATTTCGATACTCCTCGTCATGTCCCCGATCTCATACGGGACTTGGAACTACCGCCGGTACATCAATACACATAAATCATAATATAAATCGTCACCGAACGTTAAGCGTGCGGACCCTACGGGTTCGAGAACTATGTAGACATGACCGAGACACGTCTCCGGTCAATAACCAATAGCGGAACCTGGATGCTCATATTGGCTTCCGCATATTCTACGAAGATCTTTATCGGTCAAACTGCATAACAACATACGTTGTTCCCTTTGTCATCGGTATGTTACTTGCCCGAGATTCGACTGTCGGTATCTCAATACCTAGTTCAATCTTTTTACCGGCAAGTCTCTTTACTCGTTATGTAATGCACCATCCCGCAAACAACTCATTAGTCACATTGCTGGCAAGGCTTATAGTGATGTGCATTACCGAGAGGGCCCAGAGATACCTCTCCGACAATCGAAGTGACAAATCCTAATCTCGAAATACGCCAACTCAACAAGTACCTTCGGCGACACCTGTAGAGCACCTTTATAATCACCCAATTACGTTGTGACGTTTGGTAGCACACAAAGTGTTCCTCCAGTAAACGGGAGTTGCATAATCTCATAGTCATAGGAACATGTATAAGTCATGAATAAAGCAATAGCAACATACTAAATGATCAAGTGCTAAGCTAATGGAATGGGTCAAATCAATCACATCATTCTCTAATGATGTGATCTCGTTAATCAAATGACAACTCATGTCTATGACTAGGAAACTTAACCATCTTTGATTCAACGAGCTAGTCAAGTAGAGGCATACTAGTGACACTTTGTTTGTCTATGTATTCACACATGTACTAAGTTTCCGGTTAATACAATTCTAGCATGAATAATAAACATTTATCATGAAATAAGGAAATAAATAATAACTTTATTATTGCCTCTAGGGCATATTTCCTTTAGTCTCCCACTTGCACTAGAGTCAATAATCTAGTTCACATCACCATGTGATTTAACACCAATATTCACATGTGTATGCGATTAATACCCATAGTTCACATCATCATGTGATCAACACCCAAAGGGTTTACTAGAGTCAATAATCTAGTTTACATCGGTATGTGATTAAGACCCAAAGAGTACTAAGGTGTGATCATATTTTTGCTTGTGAGAGAAGTTTAGTCAACGGGTCTGTCACATTCAGAGCCGTATGTATTTTGCAAATATTCTATGTCTACAATGCTCTGCACGGAGCTACTCTAGCTAATTGCTCCCACTTTCAATATATATCCAGATTGAGACTTAGAGTCATCTGGATCGGTGTAAAAGCTTGCAAAGATGTAACTTTTTACGACGAATTCTTTTATCACCTCCATAATCGAGAAACATTTCCTTAGTCCTTACTAAGGATATTCTTGACCGTTGTCCAGTGATCTACTCCTAGATCAAAATTGTACCCCCTTGCCAAACTCAGAGCAAGGTAAAAATAGGTCTGGTACATAGCATAGTATACTTTATAGAACCTATTACTGAGGCATAGGGAAAGACTTTTCATTCTCTTTCTATTTTCTGCCATGGTCGGGTTTTGAGTCTTACTCAACTTCACACCTTGTAACACAGGCAAGAATCCCTTCTTTGCTTGATCCATTTTGAACTTTTTCAAAACTTTATCAAGGTATGTACTTTGTGAAACTCCAATTAAGCGTCTTGATCTATCTCTATAGATCTTGATGCCCAAAATGTAAGCAGCTTCACCGAGGTCTTTCATTTGAAAAACTCCTTTCAAATACTCCTTTGTGCTTTCCAGAAAATTCTACATTATTTCTGATCAACAATATGTCATTCACATATGTTTATCAGAAATGTTATAATGCTCCCACTCACTTTCTTCTAAATACATGCTTGACCACAAGTGTGTATAAAACTATATGCTTTGATCAACTCATCAAAGCGTATATTCCAACTCCGAGATGCTTGCACCAGTCCATAGATGGATCGCTGGAGCTTGCACATTTTGTTAGCACCTTTAGGATCGACAAAACCTTCTGGTTGCATCATATACAACTCTTCTTTAAGAAATCCATTAAGGAATGTAGTTTCGACATCCATTTGTCAAATTTCATAATCATAAAATGTGGCAATTGCTAACATGATTCGAACAGACTTAAGCATCACTACGGGTGAGAAAGTCTCATTCTTGTCAACCCCTTGAACTTGTCGAAAACCTTTCACAACAAGTCAAGCTTTGTAGACAGTAGCATTACCATCAGCGGCGGTCTTCTTCTTGAAGATCCATTTATTCTTGATGGCTTGCCGATCATGGGGCAAGTCAACCAAAGTCCACACTTTGTTCTCATACATGGATCCCATCTCAGATTTCATGGCCTCAAGCCATTTTGCGGAATCTGGGCTCATCATCGCTTCCTCATAGTTCTTAGGTTCACCATGGTCTGGTAACATGACTTCCAGAACAGGATTACCGTACCACTCTGGTGCGGACTGTACTTTGGAAGACCTATGAGGTTCTGTAGTAACTTAATCTGAAGTTTCATGATCATCATCATGAGCTTCCTCACTAATTGGTGTACGAATCACTGGAACTGATTTCTGTGATGAACTACTTTCCAATTCGGGAGAAGGTACAATTACCTTATCAAGCTCTACTGTCCTCCCACTCACTTCTTTCGAGAGAACTCCTTCTCTAGAAAGGATCCATCTTAGCATCGAATATCTTGCCTTCGGATCTGTGATAGAAGGTGTACCCAACAGTTTCCTTTGGGTATTCTATGAAGACGCACTTCTCCGATTTGGGTTCGAGCTTATCAGGTTGAAACTTTTTCACATAAGCATCGCAACCCCAAACTTTAAGAAATGACAACTTTGGTTTCTTGCCAAACCACAGTTCATAAGGCGTCGTCTCAACGGATTTTGATGGTGCCCTATTTAAAGTGAATGCAGCTGTCTCTAATGCATAACCCCAAAACAATAGTGGTAAATCTGTAAGAAACATCATAGATTGCACCATATCTAATAAAGTACGGTTACGATGTTCGGACACACCATTACTGTGATGTTCCAGGCAGCATGAATTTGTGAAACTATTCCACATTGTTTTAATTGAAGACCAAACTCGTAACCCAAAATTCATCTCCACGATCAGATCGTAGAAACTTTATTTTCTTGTTATGATGATTTTACACTTCACTCTGAAATTCTTTGAACTTTTCAAATGTTTCAGACTTATGTTTCATCAAGTAGATATACCCATATCTGCTCAAATCATCTGTGAAGGTCAGAAAATAATGATACCCGCCGCGAGCCTCAACACTCATCGGACTGCGTACATCAGTATGTATTATTTCCAACAAATCTGTTGCTCGCTCCATTGTTTCGGAGAACGGAGTCTTAGTCATCTTGCCCATGGTTCGCAAGCATCAACAGATTCATAATCAAGGGATTCCAAAACCCCATCAGCATGGATTTTCTTCATGCGCTTTACACCAATATGACCTAAATGGCAGTGCCACAAATAAGTTGCACTATCATTATCAACTTTGCATCTTTTGGCATCAATATTATGAATATATGTATCACTACGATCGAGATCCAACAAACTATTTTCATTGGGTGTATGACCATTGAAGGTTTTATTCATGTAAATAGAACAACAATTATTCTCTATCTTTAAATGAATAAACGTATTGCAATAAACATGATCAAAGCATATTCATGTTCAACGCAAACGCCAAGACTAATCCCGAAAGTATAGGGAGTGTGCGATGATGATCATATCAATCTTGGAACCACTTCCAACACACATCGTCACTTCACCCTCAACTAGTCTCTGTTTATTCTGTAACTCCTGTTTCAATTTACTAATTTTTAGCAACCAAACAAGTATCAAATACTCAGGGGCTACTGTAAACACTAGTAAGGTACACATCAATAACATGTATATCAAATATACCCTTGTTCACTTTGCCATCCTACTTATCCACCAAATATTCAGGGTATTTCCGCTTCCAGTGACCATTTCCTTTGCAGTAGAAGCACTCAGTTTCAGGCTTTGGTCCAGCTTTGGGCTTCTTCACGGGAGTGACAACTTTCTTGCCATTCTACTTGAAGTTCCCTTTCTTTCCCTTTGCCCTTTTCTTGAAACTAGTGGTCTTGTCAATTATCAACACTTGATGATCTTTCTTGATTTCAATCTTCGTCGATTTCAACATCACGAAGAGCTCGGGAATCGTTTTCGTCATCCCTTGCATACTATAGTTCATCACGAAGTTCTAGTAACTTGGTGATGGTGACTAGAGAACTCTGTCAATCACTATCTTATCAGGAAGATTAAATCCCACTTGATTCAAGTGATTGTAGTACCCAGACAATCTTAGCACATGCTCACTAGTTGAGCAATTCTCCTCCATCTTTTAGCTATAGAACTTGTTGGAGACTTCATATCTCTCAACTCGGGTATTTGCTTGAAATATTAACTTCAACTCCTAGAACATCTGATATGGTTCATGACGTTCAAAACGTCTTTGAAGTCCCAATTCTAAGTCGTTAAGCATGGTGCACTAAACTATCAAGTAGTCATCATATTGAGCTAGGCAAACGTTCATAACGTCTGCATCTGCTCCTGCAATAGGTCTGTCACCTAGCGGTGCATCAAGGACATAATTCTTCTATGCAGCAATGAGGATAAATCTCAGATCACGGACCCAGTCCGCATCATTGCTACTATCATCTTTCAACTTAGTTTTCTCTAGGAACACATATAAAACATAGGTAAGCAACAACGCGAGCTATTGATCTACAACATAATTTGCAAAATACTATCAGGACTAAGTTCATGATAAATAAAGGTTCAATTCATCATATTACTAAAGAACTCCCACTTAGATAGACATCCCTCTAATCATCTAAGTGATCACGTGATCCAAATCAACTAAACCATGTTCGATCATCACGTGAGATGGAGTAGTTTTCAATGGTGAACATCACTATGTTGATCATATCTACTATATGATTCACGCTCGACCTTTCGGTCTCCAGTGTTCCGAGCCCATATTTGCATATGCTAGGCTCATCAAATTTAACCCGAGTATTCTGTGTGTGCAAAACTGGTTTGCACCCGTTGTAGATGAACGTAGAGCTTATCACACCCGATCATCACGTGGTGTCTCGGCACGACGAACTTTGGCAACGGTGCATACTCAGGAAGAACACTTTTATCTTGAAATTTAGTGAGAGATCATCTTATAAAGCTACCACTGAACTAAGCAAAATAAGATGTATAAAAGATAAACATCACATGCAATCAAAATATGTGACATGATATGGCCATCATCATCTTATGCCTTTGATCTCCATCTCCAAAGCATCGTCATGATCTCCATCATCACCGGCATGACACCATGATCTCCATCATCTTGATCTATATCAATGTGTCGTCACATGGTCGTCTCTCCAACTATTGCTCTTGCAACTATTGCTATCGCATAGCGATAAAGTAAAGCAATTATTTAGCGCTTGCATCTTATGCAATAAAGAGACAACCAGAAGGCTTCTGCTAGTTGCCGATAACTTCGAAAAAACATGATCATCTCATACAACAACTTATATCTCATCACGTCTTGACCATATCACATCACAACATGCCCTTCAAAAACAAGTTAGACGTCCTCTACTTTGTTGTTGCAAGTTTTTACGTGGTTGCTACGGGCTGAGCAAGAGCCGTTCTTACCTACGCATCAAAACCACAATGTTATTTTGTCAAGTTAGTGTTGTTTTAACCTTCACAAGGACCGGGCGTAGCCACACTCGATTCAACTAAAGTTGGAGAAACTGACACCCACCAGCCACCTATGTGCAAAGCACGTCGGTAGAACCAGTCTCACGTAAGCGTATGCGTAATGTCGGTCCAGGCCGCTTCATCCAACAATACCGCCGAACCAAAGTATGACATCCTGGTAAGCAGTATAACTTGTATCGCCCACAACTCACCTGTGTTCTACTCGTGCATATAACATCTATTCATAAGCCTGGCTCGGATGCCACTGTTGGGGAACGTAGTAATTTCAAAAAACTTCCTACGCACACGCAACATCATGGTGATGCATAGCAACGAGAGGGGAGAGTGTTGTCCACGTACCCTCGTAGACCGAAAGCGGAAGCGTTAGCATAACGCGGTTGATGTAGTCGTACGTCTTCACGATCCGACCGATCCAAGTACCGAACGTACGGCACCTCCGAGTTTAGCACATGTTCAGCTCGATGACGTCCCACGAACTCCAATCCAGCATAGCTTCAAGGGAGAGTTCCGTCAGCACGACAGCGTGATGACGGTGATGATGTTGCTACCGACGCAGGGCTTCGCCTAAGCACTGCTACGATATGACCGAGGTGGAATATGGTGGAGGGGGGCACCGCACACGGCTGGGAGAGATCAACAGTTCAAATTGTGCGTCAACATGGGGTGCCCCCTCCCCCGTATATAAAGGAGTAGAGGAGGAGGCGGCCGCCGGCCAGGAGGAGGGTGCGCCAAGGGGAGTCCTACTCCCACCGGGAGTAGGATTCTCCTCCCTTCCAAGTTGGAGTAGGAGATGTACGAAAGAGGAGGGAGAGAAGAAGGAAAGGGCGGCCAGCCCGCTCACCCAATTCGGATTGGGCTTGGGAGGGCGCGCCCCTCCTAGGCTTCCTCCTCCTCTATTCCACTAAGGCCCAATAAGGCTCATACACTCCCCGGCGAATTCCCGTAACTCTCTGGTACTCCGATAAATACCCGAATCACTCGGAACCTTTCCGATGTCCGAATATAGTCGTCCAATACATCGATCTTTACATCTCGACCATTTCGAGACTCCTCGTCATGTCCCCGATCTCATCCGGGACTCCGAACTACCTTAGGTACATCAAAACACATAACTCGTAATATAAATCGTCACCGAACGTTAAGCGTGCGGACCCTACGGGTTCGAGAACTATGTAGACATGACCGAGACACGTCTCCGGTCAATAACCAATAGCGGAACCTGGATGCTCATATTGGATCCCACATATTCTACGAAGATCTTTATCGGTCAAACCACATAAGAACATACGTTGTTCCCTTTGTCATCGGTATGTTACTTGCCCGAGATTCGATCGTCGGTATCTCAATACCTAGTTCAATATCGTTACCGGCAAGTCTCTTTACTCGTGATGTAATGCATCATCCCACAACTAACTCATTAGTCACATTGCTTGCAAGGCTTATAGTGATGTGCATTACCGAGAGGGCCTAGAGATACCTCTCCGACAATCGGAGTGACAAATCCTAATCTCGAAATATGCCAACTCAACAAGTACCTTCGGAGACACCTGTAGAGCACCTTTATAATCACCCAGTTACGTTGTGACGTTTGGTAGCACACAAAGTGTTCCTCCAGTAAACGGGAGTTGCATAATCTCATAGTCATAGGAACATGTATAAGTCATGAAGAAAGCAATAGCAACATACTAAACGATCAAGTTCTAAGCTAATGGAATGGGTCAAGTCAATCACATCATTCTCTAATGATGTGATCCCGTTAATCAAATGACAACTCATGTCTATGGCTAGGAAACTGAACCATCTTTTATTTAACGAGCTAGTCAAGTAGAGGCATACTAGTGACACTTTGTTTGTCTACGTGTTCACACATGTACTAAGTTTCCGGTTAATATAATTCTAGCATGAATAATAAACATTTATCATGAAATAAGGAAATAAATAATAACTTTATTATTTCCTCTAGGGCATATTTCCTTCATAATGTTCATCCAGCCCTCCGCAGGGTCGTCCTGTTCATCCAGTCCCAACCGGATCAATAGATCGGGGTCTGTACATACAGAGGCAACACCACGGGGTCCTGTTCATCCACCCCCACCGCTCACTGTTCATCCCTCCCCCCCCTCGCAACGCTCACTGTTCTTCCAGAGGGAGCATCGATTGGCTTCAGTTAGTAGCAGTAGTGAAGGAATCGCTCGATCACCTGGGTTCAGTAACGCGTAGCCTGCAGTGCAATCGCTCGGGTTCAGTTAGGCGACGCCTCGCTCGGGTTCAGATAGAGCCCAATGCCTCACACACAAGCACGTACGTGTACGAGAGAAACGCGCATCGCTCGGCCCCCGACCACCCACCATAACCGGGAACTCCCCGAAATTTTCCTCGCCCTCACTTCTACCACGGTTTTTCCCATCATGGACGGCCGAAAGAATGTCATGCAGCTGTGTCTCCGGCCCGCCCAGGACGAAAAGCCCATTTTCTATCATGATTTTTTTTCATAGAAGTAGGAGCCCACTGTCAGTGTCAAAACCGGCGGATCTCGGGTAGGGGGTCCCGAACTGTGCGTCTAAGGCCAATGGTATCAGGAGGCGGGGGACACAATGTTTACCCAGGTTCGGGCCTCTCGATGGAGGTAATACCCTACTTCCTGCTTGATTGATCTTGATGATATGAGTATTACAAGAGTTGATCTACCACGAGATTGTAGAGGCTAAACCCTAGAAGCTAGCCTATGATTATGATTTCTGTTGTCCTACGGACTTAACCCTCCGGTTTATATAGACACCTGTGGGGGCTAGGGTTACATAGAGTCGGTTACAGAGAAGGAGCTCTACATATCCGTATTGCCAAGCTTGCCTTCCACGCAAAGGAGAGTCCCACCCGGACATGGGACGAAGTCTTCAATCTTGTATCTCCATAGTCCAACAGTCCGGCCAAAGTATATAGTCCGGCTGTCCGAGGACCCCCTAATCCAGTTCTCCCTCAATAGCCCCTGAACCAGGCTTCAATGACGATGAGTCCGGCGCGCAGATTGTCTTCGGCATTGCAAGGCTGGTTCCTTCTTCGAATACTCCATAGAAGATCTTGAACACAAGGATCGTGTCCGGCTCTGCAAAATAATTTCCACATACCACCGTAGAGAGCACAATATCCCACAAATCTAATCCGCTGACAACTTTTCATAGAGTTACATCATGCTGCGGCCCGGTCATTACGAACCGTTTTTCCCAGCCTGCTACTGCACGTGTTGCGAGGCGGCTTTATTGGCACGTCTTTTCGAAGCAGACATCATGTTCCCCTTATCACGGGATTCTCATCAATACGGGTGTGGGTAACCCAACCGTGATTGTTAGTATGACTCCTCGATTTTAGGCAAGTTCCAAACAGCCACGCGGAGGACGCATGATATTCACCCTCTTTATAAAGGGGCCAAGGCCTATCATTTTCTTCCCACACTCGATCCTTCCCTTCCCCCACCTCGAGTTCCAACACCCAAGGCTCAGGCTAAGCGCTTCGGACCTTCAACCATGTCCGGATCCAACCTTCAAGGCCGGTGGATTGCCTCCTCTGTCACATAGGAGGACATCAAGAGCTTAGGGAGGCTAGGTATCTGACTGCCGAAATCCCGCACAGGCTGCCTGCTCAAGGGCGGGTCATCCCTACTCCCGAACCCCACGAGAGTGTCGTATTTGTTTCCCACTTCCTCCGAGGGCTAGGCTTTAGTCTGGATCCCTTTGTTAGAGGGCTCATGTTCCATTATGGGCTAGATTTCCATGATCTAGCCCCAGATTCCATCCTTCACATCTCATCGTTTATCGTCGTGTGTGAGGCCCTCCTCCGCATCACCCCACACTTTGGCTTATGGCTCAAGACCTTCAATGTGAAGCCGAAGATGATCCACGGGCAGCACGCGGAGTGCGGAGGCACTATAATAAGCAAAGGCGCTGATGCCCTATGGCCAAAGGGTTCCTTCCCGGAGGTGTCCAACTTATGGCAACGGGAGTGGTTTTACATCACAGCTCCCCGAGGCACAAAGCGGGCGGCCGCCCCCGCCTTCCGCTCAGGCCCTCCGCCCCAACTGGTGTCATGGGTCAACAAGGGGTTGGACTGGGTGCCAGTTAATGACGTGCTGACATTGCAAAGCCGCATCCGATATCTCCTCAAGAGGGATGTCAGTCTTGTCAAGGTAATGCAAGTAATGCTAGTTCGTCGGGTCCTGCCATGCCAACGTCGATCTCTCTGTATGTGGGAGTTCAACCCAGAAGGACTGCGAACTATTCAACAATTCTTCGGCGTGACGCTCGAAGGGATGTATGGATTGTTCTTCGAATCACGAATAAAGTGTTCGGACACCACCGAGGATGCGGGTCTCAACTTCAACCGTCCATATACCCAAGTAAGTAATTCCCCGACCGAACATGCCATCTTTATATTTGTCACAACATCATCTGAAAAATTGCTCTCGCCAGGACTGGATAAGAAAGGCGGAGAGGATCAGGTGTTTGCCCCCCCTTCCCGAAGGCTTGCCGGATCCTGTACTAACCAGGATGCTTGAGCACGCACCCTATCAAGTGCCATCGGGAGAAGATGAAGGGAGGAATAGAGAAGCCGAAAGCGGGCTTCATACATTACACATCCAAACCGGGGGAATTAGTATCTCCGCGAAGGAGGATAATCGGGGAGGTGAATCTAGAATCCCCTCTCCCCACGGGAAGAAAAGGGCCACCTCTGAAGACTTGGAAACGGAGGTTTCCAAACGAGGGAAGAAACCTTCGCCAGGGGGCCCTGCCCCGGAGGGCGTCCTTACCGGACAGCGCTCGCAAGGGGGCCAGCCATCAACCGAGTTGTAAGTGAACAAAAGTACTTCGGTAAATATATCCTGCTTTATCTCTAAGAACAATAACCGAGACATATATTTTGCAGTCCGGCTCGTAGCCCTTCTCAACAAAGTTCGTCTTCGGGGGATCTTATCCGAAGATGATGGAGAGGAAACGCCTCCTCCTGCCTCCCCGCCTCATGGGGCGGATGACCCCGAGGTGTCGTCATGGAGGATTTCTCGTGATACGCAAAGGCCAGAAGGTAATTCTTCAGCCGCCCAAAGTCCGGAGTATTCGGCTCCTAAGGAGAGCAACAAAAAGAGTCTGGAATTGTCCGGTGCACAACCGGACACACTAATGGGTCTTCTGTAGCAAGCGGCTATCTCAAAGGCGCATCGTACCTTAATGGGTATGGTGGTTGAGAGGATTTCATCCGCCAAAAGCGGGTTGAATGAAGCTTCTATGAGCCTGCTAAGAGGCTTTGAGATACGCAAAGTGATATATATGTATTTTTTGACGGTACCGCACACGCTAGGTGTGCTCTGTATAGATAGTAGCTCCTGAGACTCTGGTTGCCATCCAGAGGCGGCAATCAGAGGATCATAGTCCCGGGTAATGATCATGCTGCTTTGATGTGCAGGCGGCTGAGGGTCCGGTGGCTGGCCGGACTGCTGATTTTGCCAAACTGAGGCGGCAGCTTGACATGGCGGATGCCGACATCGCGCTTGTGAACAAGTGGCTTGACGAGGCACAGGGTATGTATTTTCGGGTGGTAAGCAAATATTAAGAGGAGCAAGATGCTAGTATCTATAATATGTTGTGACTGCAGATGGAGCTGCCGCCGTGGAGACCCTTCGGGCGGAACTTGCCCGAGCCAAGGAACAAGCCAGAAGAAATGATGCGGCCGCCCTAAAGGCGGCCGAAGAGTTAAGAGCCGAACAGGCTGCTCATCGCCAGAGCGAAGATAAAATAGCCAAGATGGTTGTTGAGCTGAAAGATGCCGCCGGCCGATATCAGCTCCTTGAAAAGGAAAGCCAAGCGAAGGCGGCTGACCTAGAGAAGGCCTTGGAAGCAGCCAAGGAAACTCGCTCTGAAATCAGAGCGGCAAGGGAGGAGCTTCGCCAAGCCAGAGATATCATGGCTGGGAAGCCCTTTTTGTTGCGGACAAAGTTCGGAGATCCGAAGTATGCCCCTCTGGATCAATTATGGAGTGCTGCAGACGCATACTTGGACTTGGCAAAGAGTGCTACTGATGCGACTGAGTATTTCAAAGATCAGAAAGATCATGAGGTGGAAAGGTTGTTCTGGTCACAGTTCAGTGCTCCAAAGCGTCCGCTGCTGTTGAATGAACAAATGGCCGAATGGGCCGAGCTCCATAGGTTGTCCGGGCTGTTGGGAACGTAGCAGAATTTAAAATTTTCTACGCATCACCAAGATCAATCTATGGAGCCTTCTAGCAACGAGAGGAAAGGAGTGCATCTACATACCCCTGTAGATCGCGAGCGGAAGCGTTCAAGAGAACGGGGTTGATGGAGTCATACTCGTCGTGATCCAAATCACCGATGACCGAGCGCCGAACGGACGGCACCTCCGCGTTCAACACACGTACGGTTGGGAAGACGTCTCCTCCTTCTTGATCTAGCAAGGGGAAAGGAGAGGTTGATGGAGATCCAGCAGCACGACGGCGTGGTGGTGGAAGCAGCGGGTTTCTCGGCAGGGCTTCGCCAAGCTCGGCGAGAGGGAGAGGTATCACGGGAGGGAGAGGGAGGTGCCAGGGGCTAGGGTGCGCAGCCCTCCCTCCCCCCTCTTTATATAGGGGTCCAGGGGGGCGCCGGACCCCTAGAGATCCATCTCAAGGGGGGCGGCGGCCAAGGGGGGTGGCTTGCCCCCCAAGCCAAGTGGGGCGCCCCCCACCCCTAGGGTTTCCAACCCTAGGCGCAGGGGAGGCCCAAGGGGGGCGCACCAGCCCACCAGGGGCTGGTTCCCCTCCCACTTCAGCCCATGGGGCCCTCCGGGATAGGTGGACCCACCCGGTGGACCCCCGGGACCCTTTCGGTGGTCCCGGTACAATACCAGTGACCCCCGAAACTTTCATGGTGGCCGAACTGGACTTCCTATATACAATTCTTCACCTCCGGACCATTCCGGAACTCCTCATGACATCCGAGATCTCATCCGGGACTCCGAACAACTTTCAGGTTACCGCATACTAATATCTCAACAACCCTAGCGTCACCGAACCTTAACAGTGTGGACCCTATGGGTTCGGGAGACACGCAGACATGACCGAGATGACTCTCCAGTCAATAACCAACAGCGGGATCTGGATACCCATGTTGCTCCCACATGCTCCTCGATAATCTCATCGGATGAACCACGATGTCGAGGATTCAATCAATCCCGTATACAATTCCCTTTGTCAATCGGTACGTTACTCGCCCGAGATTCGATCGTCGGTATCCCAATACCTCGTTCAATCTCGTTACCCGCAAGTCACTTTACTCGTACCGTAATGCATGATCCCATGATCAACCACTTGGTCACATTGAGCTCATTATGATGATGCATTACCGAGTGGGCCCAAAGATACCTCTCCATCATACGGAGTGACAAATCCCAGTCTCGATTCATGCCAACCCAAAAAACACTTTCGGAGATACCCGTAGTGCACCTTTATAGTCACCCAGTTATGTTGTGACGTTTGGCACACCCAAAGCACTCCTACGGTATCCGGGAGTTGCACAATCTCATGGTCTAAGGAAATGATACTTGACATTTGGAAAAGCTCCAGCAAACGAACTACACGATCTTGTGCTATGCTTAGGATTGGGTCTTGTCCATCACATCATTCTCCTAATGATGTGATCCCGTTATCAATGACATCTAATGTCCATAGTCAGGAAACCATGACTATCTGTTGATCAACGAGCTAGTCAACTAGAGGCTCACTAGGGACGTGTTGTGGTCTATGTATTCACACATGTATTACGATTTCCGGATAACACAATTATAGCATGAACAATAGACAATTATCATGAACAAGGAAATATAATAATAACCATTTCATTATTGCCTCTAGGGCATATTTCCAACTGTCTCCCACTTGCACTAGAGTCAATAATCTAGTTACATTGTGATGAATCGAACACCCATAGAGTTCTGGTGTTGATCATGTTTTGCTCTAGGGAGAGGTTTAGTCAACGGATCTGCTACATTCAGGTCCGTATGTACTTTGCAAATATCTATGTCTCCATTTTGAACATTTTCACGAATGGAGTTGAAGCGACGCTTGATATGCCTTGTCTTCCTGTGAAACCTGGGCTCCTTGGCAAGGGCAATAGCTCCAGTGTTGTCACAGAAGAGAGTCATCGGGCCCGACGCATTGGGAATGACTCCTAGGTCGGTAATGAACTCCTTCACCCAGATTGCTTCTTGTGCTGCCTCCGAGGCTGCCATGTACTCCGCTTCACATGTAGATCCCGCCACAACGCTTTGCTTGCAACTGCACCAGCTTACTGCTCCACCATTCAAAATATACATGTATCCGGTTTGTGACTTAGAGTCATCCAGATCTATGTCGAAGCTAGCATCGACATAACCCTTTATGATGAGCTCTTCGTCACCTCCATAAACGAGAAACATATCCTTAGTCCTCTTTAGGTACTTCAGGATATTCTTGACCGTTGTCCAGTGTTTCATGCCGGGATTACTTTGGTACCTTCCTACCAAACTTACGACAAGGTTTACATCAGGTCTGGTACACAACATGGCATACATAATAGACCCTATGGCCGAGGCATGGGGGACGACACTCATCTTTTCTCTATCTTCTGCCGTGGTCGGGCACTGAGCCGTGGTCAATTGCACACCTTGCAATACAGGCAAGAACCCCTTCTTGGACTGATCCATATTGAACTTCTTCAATATCTTGTCAAGGTACGTACTTTGTGAAAGACCAATGAGGCGTCTCAATCTATCTCTATAGATCTTGATGCCTAATATATAAGCAGCTTCTCCAAGGTCCTTCATTGAAAAACACTTGTTCAAGTAGGCCTTTATGCTTTCCAAGAATTCTATATCATTTCCCATCAACAGTATGTCATCCACATATAATATGAGAAATTCTACTGAGCTCCCACTCAATTTCTTGTAAACATAGGATTCTCCATAAGTCTGTGTAAACCCAAACGCTTTGATCATCTCATCAAATCGAATGTTCCAACTCTGAGATGCTTGAACCAGCCCATAGATTGAGCGTTGGAGCTTACACACCTTGTTAGCATTCTTAGGATCGACAAAACCTTCCGGCTGCATCATATACAATTCTTCCTTAAGAAAGCCTTTCAGGAATGTAGTTTTGACGTCCATTTGCCATATCTCATAATCATAGAATGCGGCAATTGCTAACATGATTCGAACGGACTTCAGCTTCGCTATGGGTGAGAAAGTCTCATCGTAGTCAACCCCTTGAACTTGTCGATAACCCTTAGCGACAAGTCGAGCCTTGTAGATGGTCACATTACCATCTGCATCTGTCTTCTTCTTAAAGATCCATTTATTTTCTATGGCTCGCCGATCATTGGGCAAGTCAGTCAAAGTCCATACTTCTTTTTCATACATGGATCCTATCTCGGATTTCATGGCTTCTAGCCATTTGTCAGAATCTGGGCCCGCCATCGCTTCTTCATAGTTCGAAGGTTCACCGTTGTCTAACAACATGATTTCCAAGACAGGGTTGCCGTACCACTCTGGTGCAGATCGTGTCCTTGTGGACCTACGAAGTTCAGTAGGAGCTTGATCCGAAGTACCTTGATCATCATCATTAACTTCCTCTCTAGTCGGTGCATGCACCACAGGAATATTTTCTTGAGTTGCGCTACTTTCCGCTTCAAGAGGCAGTACTTCATCAAGCTCTACTTTCCTCCCACTTACTTCTTTCGAGAGAAACTCTTTCTCCAGAAAGGATCCGTTCTTAGCATCAAAGATCTTGCCTTCGGATATGAGGTAGAAGGTATACCCAATGGTTTCCTTAGGGTATCCTATGAAGACGCATTTTTCCGACTTGGGTTCGGGCTTTTCAGGTTGAAGTTTCTTGACATAAGCATCGCATCCCCAAACTTTTAGAAACGACAGCTTAGGTTTCTTCCCAAACCATAATTCATATGGTGTCGTCTCAACGGATTTCGACGGAGCCCTATTTAAAGTGAATGCGGCAGTCTCTAGAGCATAGCCCCAAAATGAGAGCGGTAAATCGGTAAGAGACATCATAGATCGCACCATATCCAATAGAGTGCGATTACGACGTTTGGACACACCATTTCACTAAGGTGTTCCAGGCGGCGTGAGTTGTGAAACTATTCCACATTTCCTTAAGTGTGTGCCAAATTCGTGGCTCAAATATTCCCCTCCATGATCTGATCGTAAGAACTTTATTTTCCTGTCACGTTGATTCTCAACCTCACTCTGAAATTCCTTGAACTTTTCAAAGGTCTCAGACTTGTGTTTCATTAAGTAGACATACCCATATCTATTCAAGTCATCAGTGCGAGTGAGAACATAACGATAGCCACCGCGAGCCTCAACACTCATTGGACCGCACACATCAGTATGTATGATTTCCAATAAGTTGGTTGCTCGCTCCATTGTTCCTGAGAACGGAGTCTTGGTCATTTTACCCATCAGGCATGGTTCGCACGTGTCAAATGATTCGTAATCAAGAGACTCCAAAAGTCCATCTGCATGGAGCTTCTTCATGCGTTTGACACCTATGTGACCAAGGTGGTAGTGCCACAAGTATGTGGGACTATCATTATCAACCTTACATCTTTTGGTATTCACACTATGAATATGTGTAACATTACGCTCGAGATTCATTAAGAATAAACCATTCACCATCGGAGCATGACCATAAAACGTATCTCTCATATAAATAGAACAACCATTATTCTCGGATTTAAATGAGTAGCCATCTCGAATTAAACGAGATCCTGATACAATGTTCATGCTCAAAGCTGGCACTAAATAACAATTATTGAGGTTTAAAACTAATCCCGTAGGTAAATGTAGAGGTAGCGTGCCGACGGCGATCACATCGACCTTGCAACCATTCCCGACGCGCATCGTCACCTCGTCCTTCACCAGTCTCTGCTTATTCCACAGCTCCTGCTTTGAGTTACAAATATGAGCAACCGCACCGGTATCAAATACCCAGGAGCTACTACGAGTACTGGTAAGGTACACATCAATTACATGTATATCACATATACCTTTAGTGTTGCCGGCCTTCTTGTCCTCTTAAGTATTTGGGGCAGTTCCGCTTCCAGTGACCACTTCCCTTGCAATAAAAGCACTCAGTCTCAGGCTTGGGTCCATTCTTTGGCTTCTTCCCGGCAACTGGCTTACCGGGCGCGCCAACTCCCTTGCCATCCTTCTTGAAGTTCTTCTTACCCCTGCCTTTCTTAAACTTAGTGGTTTTATTCACCATCAACACTTGATGTTCCTTTTTGATCTCCACCTCCGCTGATTTCAGCATTGAATATACCTCAGGAATGGTCTTTTCCATCCCCTGCATATTGAAATTCATCACAAAGCTCTTGTAGCTCGGTGGAAGCGACTGAAGGATTCTGTTAATGACCGCGTCATCCGGGAGATTAACTCCCAGCTGAGTCAAGCGGTTGTGCAACCCAGACATTTTGAGTATGTGCTAACTGACAGAACTATTTTCCTCCATCTTACAACTGAAGAACTTGTCAGAGACTTCATATCTCTCGACCCGGGCATGAGCTTGGAAAACCATTTTCAGCTCTTCGAACATCTCATATGCTCCATGTTTCTCAAAACGCTTTTGGAGCCCCGGTTCTAAGATGTAAAGCATGCCGCCCTGAACGAGGGAGTAATCATCAGCACGTGACTGCCAAGCGTTCATAACGTCTTGGTTCTCTGGGATGGGTGCTTCACCTAGCGGTGCTTCTAGGACATAATCTTTCTTGGCAGCTATGAGGATGATCCTCAGGTTCCGGACCCAGTCCGTATAGTTGCTGCCATCATCTTTTAGCTTGGTTTTCTCTCGGAACGTGTTGAAGTTGAGGGCAACATTAGTGTGGGCCATTTGATCTACAAGACATATTGTAAAGATTTTATACTAAGTTCATGATAATTAAGTTCATCTAATCAAATTATTCAATGAACTCCCACTCAGATAGACATCCCTCTAGTCATCTAAGTGAAACATGATCCGAGTCAACTAGGCCGTGTCCGATCATCACGTGAGACGGACTATTCAACATCGGTGAACATCTTCATGTTGATCGTATCTTCTATACGACTCATGCTCGACCTTTTGATCTTCCGTGTTCCGAGGCCATGTCTGTACATGCTAGGCTCGTTAAGTCAACCTAAGTGTATTGCGTGTGTAAATCTGGCTTACACTCGTTGTATTCGAACGTTAGAATCTATCACATCCGATCATCACGTGGTGCTTCGAAACAACGAACCTTCACAATGGTGCACAGTTAGGGGGAACACTTTCTTGAAATTATTGCGAGGGATCATCTTATTTAAGCTACCGTCGTTCTAAGCAAATAAGATGTAAAACATGATAAACATCACATGCAATCAAATAGTGACATGATATGGCCAATATCATTTTGCTCCTTATGATCTCCATCTTCGGGGCGCCATGATCATCGTCGTCACCGGCATGACACCATGATCTCCATCATCATGATCTCCATCATCATGTCTTCATGAAGTTGTCTTGTCATCTATTACTTCTACTACTATGGCTAACGGTTTAGCAATAAAGTAAAGTAATTACATGACGTTATATGTTGACACGCAGGTCGTAAATAAATTAAGACAACTCCTATGGCTCCTGCTGGTTGTCATACTCATCGACATGCAAGTCGTGATTCCTATTACAGGAACATGATTAATCTCATACATCACATATATCATTCATCACATCCTTTTGGCCATATCACATCACACGGCACATGCTGCAAAAACAAGTTAGACGTCCTCTAATTGTTGTTGCAAATTTTTACGTGGCTGCTATAGGTTTCTTAGCAAGAACGTTCTTACCTACGCCAAAACCACAACGTGATATGCCAATTTCTATTTACCCTTCATAAGGACCCTTTTCATCAAATCCGATCCGACTAAAGTGAGAGAGACAGACACCCGCTAGCCACCTTATGCAACTAGTGCATGTCAGTCGGTGGAACCTGTCTCATGTAAGCGTACGTGTAAGGTCGGTCCGGGCCGCTTCATCCCACAATGCCGCCAAATCAAGATAAGACTAGTAACGGCAAGTAAATTGACAATATCGACGCCCACAGCTGCTTTGTGTTCTACTCGTGCATAGAAACAACGCATAGACCTAGCTCATGATGGCACTGTTGGGGAACGTAGCAGAATTTAAAATTTTCTATGCATCACCAAGATCAATCTATGGAGTCTTCTAGCAACGAGAGGAAAGGAGTGCATCTACATACCCTTGTAGATCGCGAGCGGAAGCGTTCAAGAGAACGGGGTTGATGGAGTCGTACTCGTCGTGATCCAGATCACCGATGACCGAGCGCCGAACGGACGGCACCTCCGCGTTCAACACACGTATGGTTGGGAAGACGTCTCCTCCTTCTTGATCTAGCAAGGGGGAAGGAGAGGTTGATGGAGATCCAGCAGCACGACGGCGTGGTGGTGGAAGCAGCGGGTTTCTCGGCAGGGCTTCGCCAAGCTCAGCAAGAGGGAGAGGTGTCACGGGAGGGAGAGGGAGGTGCCAGGGGCTAGGGTGCGCACCCCTCCCTCCCCCTCTTTATATAGGGGTCCATGGGGGCGCCGGCCCCTAGAGATCCATCTCAAGGGGGGGCGGCGACCAAGGGGGGTGGCTTGCCCCCCAAGCCAAGTGGGGCGCCCCCACCCCTAGGGTTTCCAACCCTAGGCGCAGGGGGAGGCCCAAGGGGGGCGCACCAGCCCACCAGGGGCTGGTTCCCCTCCCACTTCAGCCCATGGGGCCCTCCGGGATTGGTGGACCCACCCGTTGGACCCCCGGGACCCTTTCGGTGGTCCCGGTACAATACCGGTGACCCCCGAAACTTTCCTGGTGGCCGAAACTGGTTCCTATATACAATTCTTGACCTTCGGACCATTCCGGAACTCCTCGTGACGTCCGGGATCTCATCCGGGACTTCGAACAACTTTCGGGTTACCGCATACTAATATCTCAACAACCCTAGCATCACCGAACCTTAACTGTGTAGACCCTATGGGTTCGGGAGACACGCAGACATGACCGAGAAGACTCTCCAGTCAATAACCAACAGCGGGATCTGGATACCCATGTTGGCTCCCACATGCTCCTCGATGATCTCATCGGATGAACCACGATGTCGAGGATTCAATCAATCCCGTATACAATTCCCTTTGTCAATCGGTACGTTACTCGCCCGAGATTCGATCGTCGGTATCCCAATACCCCGTTCAATCTCATTACCCGCAAGTCACTTTACTCGTACCGTAATGCATGATCCCGTGATCAACCACTTGGTCACATTGAGCTCATTATGATGATGCATTACCGAGTGGTCCCAAAGATACCTCTCCGTCATATGGAGAGACAAATCCCAGTCTCGATTCGTGCCAACCCAACAGACACTTTCGGAGATACCCGTAGTGCACCTTTATAGTCACCCAGTTACGTTGTGATGTTTGGCAGACCCAAAGCACTCCTATGGTATCCGGGAATTGCACAATCTCATGGTCTAAGGAAATGATACTTGACATTTGGAAAAGCTCTAGCAAACGAACTACACGATCTTGTGCTATGCTTAGGATTGGGTCTTGTCCATCACATCATTCTCCTAATGATGTGATCCCATTATCAATGACATCTAATATCCATTGTCAGGAAACCATGACTATCTGTTGATCAACGAGCTAGTCAACTAGAGGCTCACTAGGGACGTGTTGTGGTCTATGTATTCACACATGTATTATGATTTCCGGATAACACAACTATAGCATGAACAATAGAAAATTATCATGAACAAGGAAATATAATAATAACCATTTTATTATTGCCTCTGGGGCATATTTCTAACACGGGCTTGCCATGAGGTCTGTCATGGATCATCTTTGGCCGAAGGGACCAAGGCCGGATAGTTATTTTGGTTTAGTGCAACGATTCCTTCGTGCTGTGCCGCATATCAACGCTGTAAAGAGGTCGGCGTGCATAGAGGGTGCGCGGGTGGCTCTTGCCCGTATTAAAACATATTGGGCAGGGATGGAGGCCACCGCTATTGCAACCCAGGGTCCAGCCGGAGGCCAGGAATCGGCCGAGCACTATTTTGAATAAGTCCTAGAAGGCGCCCGTTTAATAGAGGCTCAGTGCTCGAAGAGTACCATGTTCGAGTGACATGTATCTGACTTGTAAAAACAATGCTATTTTGATTACAAAGGCTGTGTTTATACTTTTGCTCGAAAGTATTATAGTGCCTCTTGTGCGGCCATTTATGCATGTATATAGCCTGAAAGTTTTCAGTCGTCGGCTTCAGCCCCCACGCATATAATGCGGGGGTGTTTGGAAAAGCGCGTAATCACACTTGATCCAACGTCTTGTCCATTAAGGAGGTGATAGCGCGATGAACAAGGAAATCGCACTATATAGCTTTAACACTTTCACTTAGCCATAGGAGTTTGACGGTGGGGCTACTATATAGCCCCTGGTACTTCCGCATGCATCCGGATACGATGCACGTACGTACATGACCGGGAAACCGGTCCTTCGTTAATGCGGAGGAATCGCGAAGATTCCACTAAGACATTGAGTGGTTGACCAATCTCGCGCTTTATCATGACAGTCAGTTTTCGGCTTTCTCTACTGAGGTGCTCATCCAGATGAACCAAGGCACAATCGCAGTAGTTCTCCCGGTGCCACCTTAGCTGATAGAGCGGAACGTAAGGTCGCAAAACACGGGAGCTGGGCAAACCCAACTATTGACCAAAGACATGATTCGGAGCTGATGCATATAAGGCCAAACTCGTGATGCCGAACACTCCCTAGGGTATTCGGACTTTAGAACATATACTGAGCTGAGTAACGCCCTCGATAATGAGCCCTGAATTTCCAGGTACATGCATTAGTCTGGCGTGACAGAATGTCAAATCGCCAGCATCCCTCTCGGTTGTGTTGAGTGCCCGGAGGGTGTGAAACAACAAGAGACATTAAAAAAGGTTTACACAGGGTCTTAATCTAAAAAGAAACCTTTGAGCGGGGCCCTACTGCACGTCTGCGCCTTTGTCTCCGTTGTGCCATATCCTGGAAGGGTGTAGCACGATGATCATCTGTAAAAAAGAAAAACCCAGGTGAAAGACTTCGTGCGAAACGTTTGTTATTCTTAATGAACCATGAAAATGCAATCTATTATTTTATTAATAGGGTCAAGCCGAACTATGGGCCTTTTACATGCGGGCGGCCCCTAGCACCACTTATGGGGGTATATCCATCAACCCAAGCTCAGGTTTATCTGGGCTGCTACAATTAGTGGTGTGCCGGACTCGTCTAACCGTGTCCGCAGTCTTGACGACCGATCATTTATTCTGGTTGGTGAGGCCGTTCAGTGTTCGGCTGCTAGAGCCGCCACATATTCTTCCACGCGTAAGGAATGCTCTGTATTTCTGCTAACTGTAATGACGACACGTGGACCGGGCATCTTAAGTTTAAGATAAGCGTAATGCGGTACTGCATTGAAACGAGCGAAGGCCGTTCTTCCGAGTAGCGCGTGATAGCCGTTTCGGAATGGAGTGATGTCGAAGATTAATTCTTCGCTTCGGAAGTTGTCGGGAGAACCTAATACAACCTCTAGTACTAGAGAGCCCGTGCAGCGGGCCTCTACGCCTGGTATTACTCCTTTAAAGGTAGTATTGCTTTGGCTGATTCTTGACGGGTCTATCCCTATTTTGCGGACATTGTCCTGATATATCAGATTAAGACAACAGCCGCCGTCCATAAGGACTCGGGTGAGGTGGTATCCGTCAATTATTGGGTCGAGCACCAAGGCAGCCGATCCTCCGTGCCAGATACTAGTCAGATGATCCCTGCGATCAAAAGAGATCGGGCAGGCCGATCAAGGGTTGAACTTGGGGGGGGGGGACGGGCTCTACAACGTATATGTCTCGGAGTGCGTGTTTGCGCCTCCTCTTTGGTATGTGAGTTGCGTAAATCATGTTCACTGTTTTGACCACTAGTGGAAAAAATTTCTGTCCCCCAGTGTTCGGCTGGCGAGGCTCATCCTCGTCTTCACTTGGCGTCTCCCTCCCCTTGTGTTCAGCGTTTAGTTTGTCGGCCTACTTGAAGACCCAGCATTCTCTATTGGTGTGATTTGTAGGTTTTTCGGGGGTGCCATGAATCTGACATAATCTGTCTAGAATCTTGTTTAGGCTGGACGGTCCATCTCTGATGCCTTTAAATGGCTTTTTCCATTGACCGGGTTGAGAGCACCTGAATCCGGCGTTTATCGCCGTGTTGTTTGGGTTGTCTTCATTGTTTCGACTCTTGTTTTTATTGCGTCGTGGTTTCCCATTGCCATCCCTGAATTTGGATGTTCCTGGGTCGCTGGTGCTGCTACGGGCCAACCAACTGTCCTCGCCCGCGCAAAAGTGGGTCATAAGGCTGGTTAGGGCTGCCATTGTCCTCGGTTTTTCCTGGCCGAGGTGTCTGGTGAGCCATTCATCCCGGACACTGTGTTTGAAGGCCGCTAAGGCTTCTGCGTCCGGGCAGTCGATGATTTGATTCTTCTTGGTGAGAAATCTGTTCCAAAGCTTTTGGGCTGATTCTCTGGGTTGTTGAATTATGTAACTTAAATCGTCTGCATCCGGAGGTCGGACATAGGTCCCTTGAAAATTAGCCCTAAAAGCATCCTCAAGTTCTTCCCAACTTCCAATTGAGTTTTCGGGTACGCTTTTCAACCAGTGCCAAGCTAGTCCTTCCAACTTGCGGGGTAGGTATTTGATGGCGTGGAGATCATCTCCGCGAGCCATGTGGATGTGAAGGATAAAGTCCTCAATCCAGACCCCAGGGTTTGTCGTTCCGTCGTATGCCTCTCTGTTCACGGGTTTGAATCCCTCTGGAAATTCATGATCTAGCACCTCATCGGTGAAGCACAGGGGGTGTGCGACACCCCTGTATTTGGATGTGTCATGGCATTCTTCTGACGGTTGTAGTGTTCGGTTTTGATTCCGAGCTGTTATTCGGTCAATATAGTCGTTTGGGCGGCCATGATCATGTGCCGGAGCACGCTTCCTAGATCCATAGATGGACCTGGCCATACCGGCTTTTTTGTCCAGGTGCTCACGTAAATCATGTGCTGACTTATGTGCAGCGTCACTAGCTGCCCTGTCGCGGCCACGGGGTGGTCGGCCCAGCTGATCAGCCGTTTTATTTTTCGGTTGAATGGGCTCTATAGCCTCGTCGTCGAATTTGGGCAGCAGCTTGCGCTTTGGGTAGCTCTTTGTGCGGCGATCGCCACCGTATTTTTCTTCAGTGTCGAGCACTTTGTTCCATCTGTGGTTGAGCGTATCTTGCACGGCCTTAAGCCTTTCCTTCTGCTTCTTCAAGCTCCTCGCGGTGGCAATAAGCCTTCTATGGAGGTTCTCTTGTTCCAGGTGTTTTTCCAGGATGATGAGTGCATCGCCGCCCGGAGTGTTATCCTCTCTGAAGACAGGTTTACGGGTTTTATCTCTGCTGTTGCTATGATCGGACAGCGGCCCCTGACTATGTTCGCCGTCCCCTGGCTCATCCTGCTCCACCGCTGGGTCCATGGGGTCTTCGTTTCCTTTGGAGTCGACCGGGTATTATTTCTTCTTGCGCTGTTATCGCTGTTTTTACTATGGCAGGATTTAGAGCGGCGCATACATCGTCGCTTTGGTTGCTTCTCGAGGGGATTATCCTCCGTTGCATCCTTCCGTTCCTCGTTGTTGTTTTCTTCGGGTTTATCCACCATGTATATATCATATGATGAGGTGGATGTCCAGCGCCCTGTGGGCGGTGGTTCATGTTCTTGTCCGGCGTCGTCGTCCATACCGTCGACGTCTTTGGAGTCGAAATCAAGCATGTCGGTTAAGTCATCGATAGTGACTATTAAGTGGGTGGTGGGTGGGGAACGAATTTCTTCGTCGTCCGCTTCCCACTCAAGCTGAACATAGTTCGGCCAAGAGTCTCCTGATAGGGAGAGAGATTTCAGTGAATTTAGCATGTCGCCCAAGGGTGAGTGCTGAAAGATATCCGTGGAGGAAAACTCCATGATCGGTGCCCAACCAGATTCGATAGGCACGGATGCGCGTGGTTCGGAACCTACGGCCGGAGACGAGTCCGAGGGTCCGATGACACAGATCTCATTGGAGGTGAAGCCTGTGTTCGGCTCTATCGCCGTTGAGTGTGCGTCCTCCGTGGCGGGGTCTATCCACCCATCCTCGGATGGCGCTGTCTGCTCCGGCTCTAAGGCCAGGGTAGCTATAGGTGTGTTCTCCTGAACACTGTCTGATTGTAGATCCATGTCAAGCTCATCGTGACTATACAACACACCTGTCATGGGCTCGAATCCGTCGAAGATCAAATCTCCGTGGATGTCGACAGTGTAGTTCAAGCTTCCAAACCTGGCCTAATGGCTAGGGGCCTAGCTATCGATCTGCTCCAGATGGCCAAGCGAGTTGGCCTGCAGTACGAAGCCGCCGAATACAAAGATCTGTCCGGGGAGGAAAACCTCACCCTGGATCGCATCGTTGCAGATGATTGAAGGAGCCATCAAGCCTTATCATGACAACACAGTGGAACTCTCAATGAAAGCACCAATGTCGGTGTCAAAACCGGCGGATCACGGGTAGGGGGTCCCGAACTGTGCATCTAAGGCCAATGGTAACAGGAGGCGGGGGACACAATGTTTACCCAGGTTTGGGCCCTCTCGATGGAGGTAATACCCTACTTCATGCTTGATTGATCTTGATGATATGAGTATTACAGGAGTTGATCTACCACGAGATCGTAGAGGCTAAACCCTAGAAGCTAGCCTATGATTATGATTGTTGTTGTCCTACGGACTAAACCCTCCGGTTTATATAGACACCGGAGGGGGTTAGGGTTACACAGAGTCAGTTACAGAGAAGGAGATCTACATATCCGTATTGCCAAGCTTGCCTTCCACGCAAAGGAGAGTCCCACCTGGACACGGGACGAAGTCTTCAATCTTGTAACTTCATAGTCCAATAGTCCAGCCAAAGTATATGGTCCGGCTGTCCGAGGACCCCCTAATCCAGGACTCCCTCACCCACCACATCTATGATGATACCGGGTTTTGTCACAATTATCGTCATAGAAGTGTCATAAGTACGACAGAAAAATTTTCATTTGGCCCAAAATGTCACGGATGTGTCTTTTTTTGTAGTGTAAGCGGTAGCGATAGTCATAGTAGCAATAGTTGGCGAGACAACAACGATGCTACGATGGAGATCGAGTGTGGCACCAGTGACGATGGAGATCATGATGATGCTTTGCCGATGGAGATCATGAGCACAAGATGATGATGGCCATATCATGTCACATATTTTGATTGCATGTGATGTTTATCCTTTATGCATCTTATTTTGCTTAGAACGTCGGTAGCATTATAAGATGATCCCTTACTAAATTTCAAGGTACAAGTGTTCTCCCTGAGTATGCACCATTTCTATAGTTTGTCGTGCCGAGACACCACGTGATGATCGGGTGTGATAAGCTCTACGTTCACATACAACAGGTGCAAGCCAGTTCTGCACACGCAGAATACTCGGGTTAAACTTGACGAGCCTAGCATATGCAGATATGGCCTCGGAACACTGAGACCGAAAGGTCTAGCGTGAATCATATAGTAGATATGATCAACATAGTGATGTTCACCATTGAAAACTACTCCATCTCATGTGATGATCGGACATGGTTTAGTTGATTTGGATCACGTGGTCACTTAGATGATTAGAGGAATGTCTATCTAAGTGGGAGTTCTTAAGTAATATGATTAATTGAACTTTAATTTATCATGAACTTGGTACCTGATAGTATTTTTCATGTCTATGTTGTTGTAGATCAATGGCCCGTGCTACCGTTCCTTTGAATTTTAATGTGTTCCTAGAGAAAGCTAAGTTGAAAGATGATGGCAGGAACTACACGGACTGGGTCCGTAACTTGAGGATTATCCTCATTGTTGCACAGAAGAATTACGTGCTGGAAGCACCGTTGGGTGCCAGGCCTGCTGCAGATGCTACTGATGACGTTAAGAATATCTGGCAGAGCAAAGCTGATGACTACTCGATAGTTTAGTGTGCCATGCTTTACAGCTTAGAATCGAGACTTCAAAGACGTTTTGAACGTCATGGAGCATATGAGATGTTCCAAGAGTTGAAGTTAATATTTCAAGCAAATGCCTGAGTTGAGAGATATGAAGTCTCCAACAAGTTCTACAGCTGCAAAATGGAGGAGAATAGTTCTGTCAGTGAACACATACTCAGAATGTCTGGGTACCATAACGACTTGACTCAACTGGGAGTTGATCTTCCAGTTGATTGTGTCATTGACAAAGTTCTTCAATCACTACCACCAAGCTATAAAGGCTTCGTGATGAACTATAATATGCAAGGGATGAACAAAACTATTCCTGAGCTCTTCGCGGTGCTAAAGGCCGCGGAGGTAGAAATCTAAAAGGAGCATCAAGTGTTGATGGTCAATAAGACCACTAGCTTCAATAAAAAGGGCAAAGGGAAGAGGGGGAACTTCAAGAAGAACGGCAAAAAGGTTGTTGCTCAAGAGAAGAAACCTAAGTCTGGACCTAAGCCTGAAACTGAGTGCTTCTACTGCAAAGGGCCTGGTCACTGGAAGCGGAACTGCCCCAAGTATTTGGCGGATAAGAAGGATGGCAAAGTGAAAGGTATATTTGATATACATGTTATT
This sequence comes from Triticum urartu, assembly GCF_003073215.2. Classification (NCBI taxonomy): domain Eukaryota; kingdom Viridiplantae; phylum Streptophyta; class Magnoliopsida; order Poales; family Poaceae; genus Triticum; species Triticum urartu. The sequence goes on along the minus strand of NC_053023.1, from coordinate 651,178,773 downwards.
GATGTGTACTTAACTAATGCTCGCAATAGCGCCTGGGTATTTGATACTGGTTCTGTTGCTCATATTTGCAACTCAAAACAGGGGCTACGGATTTAGCAAAGATTAGCTAATTAAGGACGAGGTGACGATGCGCGTGGGAAATGGTTCCAAAGTTGATGTGATCGCAGTTGGCATGCTACCTCTACATCTACCATCGGGATTAGTTTTAGACCTGAATAATTGTTATTTGGTGCCAGCGTTGAGCATGAACATTATATCTGGATCTTGTTTAATGCGAGACGATTATTCATTTAAATCAGAGAATAATGGTTGTTCTATTTATATGAGTAATATCTTTTATGGTCATGCACCCCTGCTGAGTGGTCTATTTTTATTGAATCTCGATAGTAGTGATACACATATTCATAGTGTTGAAGCCAAAAGATTTAAGTTTAATAATGATAGTGCAACTTATTTGTGGCACTGCCGTTTGGGTCATATCGGTGTAAAGCGCATGAAGAAACTCCATGCTGATGGAGTTTTGGAATCACTTGATTATGAATCACTTCGTGCTTGCGAACTGTGCCTTATGGGCAAGATGACTAAAACTCCGTTCTCCGAAACAATGGAACGAGCTACTGACTTGTTGGAAATAATCCATACCGATGTATGTGGTCCAATGAGTATTGAGGCTCGTGGTGGGTATCATTATTTTCTTACATTCACAGATGATTTGAGCAGATATGGTTATATCTACTTAATGAAGCATAAGTCTGAAACATTTGAAAAGTTCAAAGAATTTCAGAGTGAAGTGGAAAATCATTGTAACAAGAAAATAAAGTTTCTACAATCTGATCGTGGAGGAGAATATTTGAGTTGCGAGTTTGGTCTTCATTTGAAACAACATGGGATAGTTTCACAACTAACGCCACCTGGAACACCACAGCGAAATGGTGTGTCTGAACATTGTAACCGTAGTTTATTGGATATGGTGCGATCTATGATGTCTCTTACTGATTCACCGCTATTGTTTTGGGGTTATGATTTAGAGACGGCTGCATTCACTTTAAATAGGGCACCATCAAAATTTGTTGAGACGACGCCTTATGAACTGTGGTTTGGCAAGAAACCAAAGTTGTCGTTTCTTAAAGTTTGGGACTGTGATGCTTATGTGAAAAAGCTTCAACCTGATAAGCTCGAACCCAAATCGAAAAAGTGTGTCTTCATAGGATACCCAAAGGAGACTATTGGGTACACCTTGTATCACAGATCCGAAGGCAAAATCTTTGTTGCTAAGAATGGATCCTTTCTAGAGAAGGAGTATCTCTCGAAAGAAGTGAGTGGGAGGAAAGTAGAAGTTGATGAGGTAACTGTACCTTCTCCCTTATTGGAAAGTAGTTCATCATAGAAATCAGTTCTAGTGATTCCTACACCAGTTAGTGAGGAAGCTAATGATGATGATCATGAAGCTTCAGATCAAGTTACTACCGAACCTCGTAGGTCTTCCAGAGTAAGATCCACACCAGAGTGGTACGGTAATCCTGTTCTGGAAGTCATGTTACTAGACCATGATGAACCTATGAACTATGAGGAAGCGATGATGAGCCCAGATTCCGCGAAATGGCTTGAAGCCATGAAATCTGAGATGGGATCCATGTATGAGAACAAAGTGTGGACTTTGGTGGACTTGCCCGATGATAGGCAAGCCATAGAAAATAAATGGATCTTTAAGAAGAAGACCGACGTAGACGGTAATGTTACTGTTTACAAAGCTCGACTTGTTGCAAAAGGTTTTTGACAAGTTCAAGGAGTTGACTATGATGAGACTTTCTCACCCGTAGCGATGCTTAAGTGTGTTTGAATCATGTTAGCAATTGCTACATTTTATGATTATGAAATTTGGCAAATGGATGTCAAAACTGCATTCCTGAATGGATTTCTAGAAGAAGAGTTGTATATGATGCAACCGGAAGGTTTTGTCGATCCAAAGAGTGCTAACAAAGTGTCCAAGCTCCAGCGATCCATTTATGTAATGGTGCAAGCCTCTCTGAGTTGGAATAAACGCTTTGATAGTGTGATCAAAGCATATGGTTTTATACAGACTTTTGGAGAAGCCTGTATTTACAAGAAAGTGAGTGGGAGCTCTGAAGCATTTCTAATCTTATATGTAGATGATATATTATTGATTGGAAATGATATAGAATTTTTGGATAGCATAAAGGGATACCTGAATAAGAGTTTTTCTATGAAAGACCTTAGAGAAGTTGCTTACATATTGGGCATGAAAATTTATAGAGATAGATCAAGATGCTTAACTGGACTTTCACAAAGCACATACCTTGATAAAGTTTTGAAGAAGTTCAAAATGGATCAGTCAAAGAAAGGGTTCTTACATGTGTTACAAGGTGTGAAGTTGAGTCAGACTCAATGCCCGACCACTGCAGAAGATAGAGAGAAAATGAAAGTCATTCCCTATGCTTCAGCCATAGGTTCTATCATGTATGCAATGCTGTGTACCAGACCTGATGTATGTCTTGCTATAAGCATAGCAGGGAGGTACCAAAGTAATCCCGGAGTGGAGCACTGGACAGTGGTCAAGAACATTCTGAAATACCTGAAAAGGACTAAGGATATGTTTCTCGTTTATGGAGGTAAAAAATAGCTCATCATAAACGGTTACGTCGATGCAAGCTTTGACACTGATCCGGATGATTCTAAGTCTTAAACCGGATACGTATTTTTATTGAATGGAGGAGCTATCAGTTGGTGCAGTTCCAAGCAGAGCGTCATGGCGGGATCTACGTGTGAAGCGGAGTACATTGATGCTTCAGAAGCAGCAAATGAAGGAGTTTGGATGAAGGAGTTCATATCCGGTCTAGGTGTCATACCTAGTGCATCGGGTACAATTAAAATCTTTTGTGACAATACTGGTGCAATTGCCTTGGCAAAGGAATCCAGATTTCACAAGAGAACCAAGCACATCAAGAGATGCTTCAATTCCATCTGTCATCAAGTGTCGGAAGGATACATAGAGATTTGCAAGATACACATGGATCTGAATGTTGCAGACCCGTTGACTAAGCCTTCCACGAGCAAAACATGATCAGCACCAAAGCTCCATGGGTGTTAGAATCATTACTATGTAATCTATATTATTGACTCTAGTGCAAGTGGGAGACTAAAGGAAATATGCCCTAGAGGAAATAATAAAGTTATTATTTATTTCCTTAATTCATGATAAATGTTTATTATTCATGCTAGAATTGTATTAACTGAAAACTTAGTACATGTGTGAATACATAGACAAAACTTATAGTCCCTAGTATGCCTCTACCTGACTAGCTCGTTAATCAAAGATGGTTATGTTTCCTAAGCATAGACATGTGTTGTCATTTGATGAACGGGATCACATCATTAGGACAATGATGTGATGGACATGACCCATCCGTTAGCTTAGCATTATGATCGTGTCAGTTTCATTGCTACTGCTTTCTTCATGACTTATACAAGTTCCTCAGACTACGAGATTATGCAACTCCCGAATACCTGAGGAACACTTTGTGTGCTACCAAACGTCACAACGTAAATGGGTGATTATAAAGGTGCCCTACAGGTGTCTTCGAAGGTGTTTGTTGGGTTGGCATAGATCAAGATTAGGATTTGTCACTCCGTGTTTCGGAGAGGTATCTCCGGGCCCTCTCGGTAATACTCATCACTATAAGCCTTGCAAGCATTGTGACTAATGAGTTAGTTGCGGGATGAAGTATTATGGAACGAGTAAAGAGACTTGTCAGTAACGAGATTGAACTAGGTATTGAGATATCGATGATCGAATCTCGGGCAAGTAACATACCGATGACAAAGGGAACAACGTGTGTTGTTATGTGGTTTGACCGATAAAGATCTTCGTAGAATATGCAGGAACCAATATGAGCATTCAGGTTCCGCTATTGGTTATTATCCGGAGACGTGTCTCGGTCATGTCTACATAGTTCTTGAACTCGTAGGGTCCACACGCTTAACGTTCAATGACGATTGGTATTATGAGTTTATGTGATATGATGTACCGAAGATTGTTCGGAGTCCTAGATATGATCACGGACATGACAAGGAGTCTCAAAATGATCAAGACATAAAGATTGATATATTGGACGACTATATTCGGACACTGGAAGTGTTCCGATAAGTTTAGAATAAAATTGGACTACCGGGGGTTACCGGAACCCCCACCCCTCAGAAGCTATTGGGCCTCATGGTCCTTAGTGGAGAGAGGGCAGCCAAGAGGTGGCATGCGGCCCTCCTTGCCCTAGTCCGAATTGGACAAGGGGAGGGGGCGGTGCCCCCCCTCTCCTTCCTTCTCTCCACCTCCGCCTTCCCCCTTCTCCTTGTTGGAATAGGAAGGGGGGCAAACCTACTTGGAGTAGGATTTCCCCCCCTTGGCGCGCCTCCTCCCCTGGCCGGCCTCCTCCTCCCTCCCTCCTTTATATACGGGGGCAAGGGGGCACCCTAGAACACACAAGTTGATTGTTTAGCCGTGTGCAGTGCCCCCCCTCCACAGAATTCAACCTCGGTCATATCGTCGTAGTGCTTAGGTGAAGCCCTGCGCCGATAACTTCATCATCACCGTCACCACGCCGTCGTGTTGATGAAACTCTCCCCCGACCTCAGCTGGATCTAGAGTTCGTGGGATGTCACCGAGCTGAACGTGTGCAGATCGCAGAGGTGTTGTACCTTCTGTGCTAGGATCGGTCGGATCGTCAAGACGTACGACTACATCAACCGCGTTGTCATAACGCTTCCGCTTTCGGTCTACGAGGGTACGTAGACAACACTCTCCCCTCTCGTTGCTATGCATCACCTACAGATAGATCTTGCGTGATCGAGGAAATAATTTGAAATTACCGCGTTTCCCAACACACGTCAGCATGGGCCAGACGACGTCGCCGCCGCCGACCTCCCTGGCGCTCTCTCGGATGATCACGGCGCGGCCTCCATGCCGCGTCGGGCTCCACCCGCGGCTCTGTGTGCGGTGTTGCTGATCCGCCACCGGCGTCCCTGTCGGCGCCTGCGAACCTCGTCCGCTGGCCATGGCTCTTAGCTCTTGATCAGAGGCTCTGATGCCACTTGTTGTAGCTGATCCAGAGAAGAACTCGCCTGATGAACTCGAACACACACACACACACGAGAGAGAGGAGGGTTTTGCGCTGTGTGCAACTTCTGCAGCTTTTTTGTTTTCTCGTTTATTTAACAGCTCAACTAACTAACAGAAAAATCCTAACTTTGTGCCACGACCAAGCTAATTGGACGTGCCATCCCACGTCCTTGACCACGCACAAAGCATCATGCTAGCAACCTAGCTACTGCCCCGATTCAGACGTGAACAAGCTCACGTTGCATGGACCAGTTTATTTGCTGAAAACAAACCTAAGCAACTAGTGCGACAGGATTACAAAAATTCCAACAGAGCTTGCTGGCGGCGTTGTAGACGAGGCCGGAGGCGACGCGCCGGACCGCGCCGGAGGGCGTTTGGACGAGCTCGCCAATGGCGTCATAGACAAGGCCGGGGACGACGCGGCGGACCACGCCGGAGGGCGTTTGTACGAGCTCGCCGACGGTGTCGTAGACGAGGTTGGAGACGGCCGCGCCAAAGGGCGTTTGGACGAGCTCGCCGACGGCGACATGAACGAGGCCGAAGGCGATGCAGCGGACCGCGCCAGAGGGCGTTTGGATGATCTCGCCGACAGCGTCGTAGACAAGGCTAGAGACGACGCGGCGGACCGCGACGGAGAGCGTTTGTACGAGCTCACCGACGATGTCATAGATGAGGCCGGAGACGACGCAGCAGATGCCGCTCCGGAGGGCATTTACACGAGCTCGTCGACGGTGTCGTAGACGACGCCGGAGACAATGGGACGCCCATGCCAACGGCTATTTGCGGTGGTTTCCATTGATGATGATCCTGTGAGAAGGCAAGAAAGATGAGGAATGACTTGCCCTTTTCTCTTCCTCTTTGCTTCATGATCGATCATGCAGAAGACAAAAGACAAACTCATTGTTAGACGATTTATTGTAAAAAGACTAGATCGAATGGATACTTCCCTGATCCTTTTGTTTGTGCGAATGGCGCAATGGCCAGACATCCAACGGCCAATTTCTCTGACGATGGTCATTGATCCGCTGCCGCAAATTGAAGTAAAACCATTTGCATCATGGCTCGATAGACGCCATGCCACACGGTGGGTGCAAACTGTCGTGGGAATGATTCCGACAATAATAAGGGATAGTGTAAAGAAGCATGATCTATCGAGATGCATATGGGTAACATAGTGGTTTTAGCGAGTTCGGGCCTCTCGCGGTGAAGATAACAGCCCTACATCTTGTGCTTCGGAGAGGTTTTGTTTTATCTGAGTATATATCTGGAGATTACAATTTGAGAGAGACAGAGGAACAGATCCCCGTGCCTGAGCTAAGTCCTCAGACTAATGGCGAGAGAGAGCCAAGAAAGGAATGAGAGAAGAAAAAGGCCCCATGTCTAGTGGTGGGGGTGGCTTATATAGAGTGTGCCACCTCCCCACCTCTTATGTTACAAAGTGGGGTCGTTAATGCCATAACTTAGCCTAATACTAAGATGATGCTTCAAGTGCCTTATCAACTGTTGGTCTTCGCATATCCGAGTGAGATCAGGTGTTCCAAGTGGAATGAGTTCGTCGAAAGGAGTGCTATGCTTCGAGTGGTTGTTATCATCCGAGTGACTTGATGGTCATCCGAGTGGATGGTTTGTCGATTGTCTAAGTGATGTTGTGGGTTCATCTAATATGTGAACCCCGTGCTTTATGATCTTTGATACTTCATGGGCCTACCTGTTATGTATGTCTCCAACAACAACACATACACGATTCGATGGAAAATGTGTAGCGCTGAGCTGTTGTGCATTGTGCCATGCTGCCATGGGCGGCAACTACAAGCCTGCAGGCGTTTCGATCTGCGCAAAGACGCGTGGCCGGCAAAAGCTAGCGGACAAGATGAGAGGTGAATCCCATTTCCCTTATTCTACGCCATGTCGAGCCATCCAGTGCGTGTTGCTTGGATATCAAATGGGATGAATTGCTTTTGTTCTATACATCTATTTATGCGTTTGATACGTGTACAAAAGTGAAGTGGGTTGGCTCCATTGCTACCTTTGGTTAGAAAGGTGCTGAGGTGGAAATAAGATTAAGCATAATGTTTACTCTCAGATATACTCCCTCCGTCCCAAAATAAGTGTCTTAACTTTGTACTAGCTCTAGTACAAATTTGTACTAAGCTCAAGACATTTATTTTGGGACAGAGGGAGTATATGGTAACTAGCAAGATGCCCGTGCATTGCACGGAAAATCAAGATGCATTTTTTTATAAACACCTGTTGTGGTTGATCCATGCGGGAGTAATCTCATATGTAAAAACTAATGATATTTCGAGAAAGAGGAAGACAAGGTGAGGAGGAGTGAGGCGTGGTGGTGATTGGTGGTCGGACTGAGTGGAGGCATGCCGATAGACGAGCCGACAGCGGCCACCATGCCAGATTGTTTCAGAGGCTTTCTTTTTTAATTGCTCAACAATGAAATTGTGGGAGATAAAGATGAACAAGAAAATGCCTTATCTGCAATTTTGTGGAGAGAGGTGCGGGTATTTTTTCATAAAATTGTCATAGTTTGTTTACTATCCGTCAGATATAGATCAGACGGTCTATATTACAAGATGACAGGCACACCATCTTCACCAACTCAGTTTTTTTATAAAAGTAGAGAAGATCATGAACACATGAGAATGCTCTAAAGACTGACTTCAATCACTTTCTTCATGTTATTGTATTTTGAATAAACAAACCATAGCATGTCCCCTATCTAATAAGCACATCCTGTCCAAGCTCCCATTAATGCATGCCTGCCTCTCAGCACATGGTTGCACTATCTTTGAGACAGACCGATTACAATTTGTAATTGCAGGATAGTTGAATACTCATCCTTGGGTGACAATAATATTGAAGTTACAAATTGTCTGGGCACTATAGCGTGGAGCGTATAAGTTTTGAAGGTGTACAACGATCGGCATATCATCGTTCTGCCTTCATTGTCAACATGTCATTACCTTTCAAAGACATGGCAGGTGAAACTCTACGATTTCTCAACCTGATGGGCAACTACGGACTCATCTAGTACTGTAACACATACAAGGTCAGAGCTTATGAGAAATTCCAACTTACTCAAAGTAATTCCGTCCTTTATAAATTTTTTTGTGAAATACGTATACACTTAAGAAGTTTATCTTAAGGATTCCTTCATGGCCCTAATTATCATTATTTACTATTATAACAATTCAGGCCCATTAAGAAGTGTTTGGGGGATCGTTGTGACAGTTTTAGATTTTCTCGTAATAATAATAATAATAATAATAATAATAATAATAATAATATAGCGTATCTTTCAAAAAATAGTTAATTGAAATTTGCATGATTGAAATTGTTAGAATTTTTTATGTTGCCTTTGACTAAAGCCCCTTTGGAAGAATATTATTCCAGCATACACCATAGGGTAACCAGTAACATTAAGATTGATGGTGTGTTTCCCGCAAAAGACAAAGATTGATGGTGTGTTTACTGTGGTACTATTGTAAACCTTAGAGCATGATTAATAGTATAGCCAACTCTTGGCTATATGGTGTTGCCATGTCATATATAGCCACCATTTATAGCCATTCAAACAATAAGGTTGGCTATAAGAATACTACATATTTACTGTATTGGCCTAGGAATCCGCATATAGCTTGACTCTTGCATGAGAGCTCACTCACTACAAGAAATATGTCAACTAGTGACCTTCTATCAGTGACCCTGGAAGAATTGGTCATAGATCTATGACCATTTCAGACCAATTGGTCAAAAGCTGTTCGGGGGGCCCCAAACCCTGAACCATTGCGACCATTTTGGTCAGAAAGGTCGTAATTTCCTTACACGAAATGGTCATAAAGCAAACAGCGCTAGTCCGCTACCTTATTTCTAGTTGTTAACGACCAATATAGATTGTCATAGCCTTGTAAATTGTGGTCGGTTGCTATGACTAGGCGCCACCTCATCAGTTTTGCCTATGTGTCATGTCCATGTGACAGTTTTTCCCTAGGTTGTGAAGCAACCTATATTTCTGTCATTCCCAAAATTCCCAAAAAAATCTCATAAAATCTTTGGGTCATATCTTCATAAAATATGTAAAAACCTTCCTTGCCTAGTTCAAAAATAATTCAAAAATATTCAAATTCCTATTCTGTTCAGAACAACAGTTTGTGAAGGAAGTACCACTTTGACATGTCCAAATAGTATCCATTTTCTACAGTGCTTTCCTATGCCCAAATAACCATCCTCCACCAAATGCCAGCTCAATCCATTCATTATTTTGAGTCGAGCTTCAACATTCGTATTTATGTCCAGTGTGTTAGTTTGCTAAGCAAGTACCACCTAGGCTCCTCCTTTTGAGCTAAAAATTTGTGAAGACGGTCTTCTTAGTAACTGATCATCCTCAGCCAAAACTCACACCCATTAGCCATGTACATTTTCCGTACCGCTAATCAAACATTTGGCTGCTAATTCATGTTTGAGCATCGATCGGTCTCCTCGTGAGAATATTATGTTGTAATTTTCTTCCTAGCACCTACCTGGGCATTGCCCAACCCACTAGACATGCCTAGGCCGCCCAGAACACATGGCAACGCCACGGTCACGCGGTGACCACGTGGCGGGCATGCGACTTTACGCGCTCTAGAGTTGGGGCCCTCGGCCACCGCCCAAACCTCGATGTATCGCCACCAAACCATGTATTTCTGATTGAATAGGTCCTTATGTAACTAGAAATGATTTTTGGAAAAAATAAATAGCAAAGTATGAGGCAGCTGCAGTTCAAATTTAACCCTCTTCCAACTGAATCGGCGGAAATTTGTCTTTTTCACCAGAGGTGGATCAAAAATTTTTACACCCAACCATTTTGTCAATTGTGCATTAAATATGTCGTAGTATTTTAGAAAATTTCTTTGGTCCAATTTTGCAACAATTATTTGGTAGTTCCTTCACAAAAAAACCTCCTTTTGGGCACTCAAAAAATGGAAAATGATTTTTTTATCCAAAGAAAATGAAAACTTCCTTAGGCAACATTGTTTGTCATTCCAATATGCACCCTTGTGCACAATATGAGATCATTTGAACAAACTATGCCATGGATGTGGCCATAAGATTGATCATTTGGCTTGAAGGCCATTGATCTCCACACGTGATAGCTCGTTTCTGAGAAGAGTTTTTTATAATAATTGCCGTATTACAAGTTTGTTATTTTTCCTAGGAACTTGGCCACATATGATGACACAATACGAAGGTTTCCCAATTTTTTTATTTTTTTTAATTTTTTATGCCCGGTTCAAAATGCTGTCAAGACGGCGGGAATGACCGTTCCTAGCTAGTGGTTGAATCTTCGAATTTTTTGGTGTTTCTCTGATTAAATAGATACTTATGTACCTAGAAATGATTTTTGGAAAAAATAAAGAGCAAACTACAAGGCAGCTACAGTTCAAATTTGACCTGCTTCCAACTAAATCGGCAGAAATTTGTCTTTTTCACAAGAGGTGGATCAAAACTTTTTACACCCAACCATTTTTTCAATTGTGCATTAAATATGTCCTAGTATTTTAGAAAATTGATTTGGTCCAATTTTGCAACAATTATTTGGTAGTTCCTTCACAAAAAAACCTCATTTCGAGCACTCGAAAAATGAAAAATGGTTTTTTCATCCAAAGAAAATGAAAACTTCCTTAGGCAACATTGTTTGTCATTCCAATATGCACCCTTCTGCACAATATGAGATCATTTGAACAAACTATGCCATGGATGTGGCCATAAGATTGATCATTTGGCTTAAAAGCCATTGATCTCCACACGTGATAGCTCGTTTCTGAGAACAGTTTTTTATAATAATTGCCTTATTACAAGTTTGTTATTTTTCCTAGGAACTTGGCCACATATTATGACACAATGCGAAGATTTCCCAATTTTTTGATTTTTTTTAATTTTTTATGCCCGTTTCAAAATGCGGTCAAAACGGCGGGAATGACCGTTCCTAGCTAGTGGTTGAATCTTGGAATTTTTTTGGTGTTTCTCTAATTAAATAGATACTTATGTACCTAGAAATGATTTTTGGAAAAAATAAAGAGCAAACTACAAGGCAGCTACAGTTCAAATTTGACCCGCTTTCAGCTGAATCGGTGGAAATTTGTCTTTTTCACGAGAGGTGGATCAAAACTTTTTACACCCAACCATTTTGTCAATTGTGCATTAAATATGTCCTAGTATTTTATAAAATTGATTTGGTCCAATTTTGCAACAATTATTTGGTAGTTCCTTCACAATAAAACCTCATTTCGGGCACTCAAAAAATGGAAAATGGTTTTTTCGTCCAAAGAAAATGAAAACTTCCTTAGGCAACATTGTTTGCCATTCAAATATGCACCCTTGTGCACAATATGAGATCATTTGAGCAAACTATGCCATGAATGTGGCCATAAGATTGATCATTTGGCTTGAAAGCCATTGATCTCCACATGTGATAGCTCGTTTCCGAGAACACCTTTTTATAATAATTGCCGTATTACAAGTTTGTTATTTTTCCTGGGAACTTGGCCACATATGATGACACAATGCGAAGGTTTCCCAATTTTTTTTGATTTTTTTTTGAATTTTTTATGCCCGTTTCAAAATGCAATCAAAACGGCGGGAATGACCGTTCCTAACTAGTGGTTGAATCTTGGAATTTTATTGGTGTTCTCTAATTAAATAGATACTTATGTACCTAAAAAATGATTTTTGGAAAAAATAAATAGCAAACTATGAGGCAGCTACAGTTTAAATTTGACCCACTTCTAGCTGAATTAGCGGAAATTTGTCTTTTTCACGAGAGGTGGATCAAAACTTTTCACACCCAACCGTTTGGTCAATTGTGCATTAAATATGTTCTAGTATTTTATAAAATTGATTTGGTTCAATTTTGCAACAATTATTTGATAGTTCCTTCACAATAAAACCTCATTTTGGGCACTCGAGAAATGAAAAAATGATTTAAAAGAACTCATTTCTCATAACTCTTTAAAAAAATTATCTTATTTCAATTTATGATTATTCCTGAAAACAATAGTCAAATTTGCTGACACAATAAGAAGTTTTTTTTTCAAATTTTCAGGTCATAATAAAATAGCTAACATGATTTAGCACATTACTTTTAGTCGATTATGACCAATTTAAATGGTCAAAATATCATACCTGTATACTGCATTCTGATTGGTCCAGGGGCCTCTCACGCGGATCATGGGTAAATCACCATCGGATCCCCTGGATCCAACGGCCGGCACCAAGCATGGACATGTCCCCGAAACCCTAGCTTTGTCCTATGGTCATTTCCATCCACACACCCCCCCGCCTCCTTTCTTTCCCTCGCTCTCTGCTCCTCCTCTCCCCTTCCAGATACGGCGGAGCTCCTCTCGATCCCCTCCCCTTCCTTCCTACGGCGACCGATCCGGTGAGTTTTGGCGGCAATCGGCGGCTCCCAGCGCACCACTGTGCCCCCTACCTCCACTTCATCCTTCCCTCGGACCAGATCCGACGCGCGCATCCTACAGCGGCCACGCGCCACCCTCCGACGTCTAGGGTTTCGACCTCCTTGTCACGGGTGAGGCTCCTCTGGTCGTTAGCCACCGTGACATGGACGGATCCGCGGCATGGCAACGAGGGCCTCCCTCCTCTAACCTCCAATGATGGCCATGGCGAGGTGAGCTCTCTTCTTCCTGGATCCCCCTCCTTAATTCTCTCTCTGATTACCACGATTCCCCCTTGGTTTGATTCGATTCGAACTTGGAGGAGGCCGCCACCTGCGAGGACCGCTACAACAAGTCCAACCTCGTCCACTCCACCCTCGGCGTCGACCTCGAACCCCTCTACCAGTGCATCGGCCGGCCGCTCTACCGCAGGTATGGCCACGCCTTCGAGGCCTTCAAGCTCATTGTCACCGACCCCGATGGGGTGCTTGACTTCCTCACCTACGAGGAGACCGTCGTCGGACCCGATGGCGAGGAGGTTCGTTCCCGACCGCCTCCCCACAACCGCCCCTTGCTTCTAATCCCTAATTAACTACTCATGTTTGGGTGTACTAGAAGCAATCCTATCAATTCACTTCGGGCTAGTTGTTTTATAACCCACACCAATATATTGCAACCGATTGGACCTTCACATGCATTTTTTCAAGTAGTATTCGTTTGTTAGCAGTACTATAGTCTGTTAATTTTGTCCTCTATCAAAGTTGCCTCACAAAGAGTTAATTTCTAGTAATTATTTGAGGAGAAGTTAATTTGTTAGTAGCTGATTTGGAGCATGCACTTAATAATTACCTGATGTTCTTCGAATCACAGTCGATTCAATTATATGTGTTGCTTCAAATTGGTTGGTTGAAGTTTGACATTGTACTTTGTTAACTCCCTTAGCTGTTTTGGATGTCAGAGTGAACTGAGAAGAACATCAACCAGAACTCAGGACAAGTATGGGATGAGAAACCATCAAATTGGTTGGTTGAAGTTTGACATTGTACTTTGTTAACTCCCTTAGCTGTTTTGGATGTCAGAGTGAACTGAGAAGAACATCAACTAGAACTCAGGACAAGTATGGACTGAGAAGAACATCACTCCAGCATGTTGGTTTAATAAAATCCTCTAGTAATGCCACAGCTTGTCATGCATGTCGCATTTCCTTATTTTTGGGGAATTTCGACCAGTACCACCACTCTCTGTTTTGGGAATTTCGTTGCCGTAATTATTATAGCCAATTGTTCAAACTTGTTTTTGCGTGGAGCAAATCTTCATGTGCAAAGTGTGTGTGTGTGTGTGTGTGTGTGTCCAGTGAGCAAATCTGTAGTAATTACTGAGTATACTATTTGCTTTCTTTTAGTGTCTATTATTTGCTCAGTTCTCTTTTGACATATAGTTTATTCATCATACTTGTATATGGTTGTTATTCATGCAATAGGAAGCAACTTAAAATGCGATTTGAAAATTAATTTCCAACCAAATGAGCTTTTATTTCTTCTATATATTCTGTTGTCATTGAGTTTCTGAATTGTTTTATATTAGGATCGGGCTGAGTCTTTGTGATGGCTGAGTCTTTGTATGGTCACCAGCTCACCGGTGTACATGTTTGCTTTCGGTTGGATTCTTGGTGTGCTAGGAAGCACTCTTTATACTTCCAGGGTGCATTTTTTATATGTGAGTATCTTATGTTGCCATGTGCAGGTAGCTCAGCATCCGAGTCCCAGCCCACCCCTCGCCCTTGCTCTGATCCCAAGGTACTGCGCGGTTCCCGGCCAGTCCATGATTTTGGCTTCTGCGGGCTCTGATCAGGTTGGCGTCCGGCGGCAGGATGAAGGCCAAGGTGAGCTCCCGCGCCGGCAACTCTAGGTCAGTGCCCCGACCCGACCCCTCGCTCGTTATATGGTGTAAGTGCAATGGTACGCTAGGTATGTGGTGTAAGTATCTCCACAAGTTTTCATTCAGTAAATCATCTCAGTTATCCAGTTTTGAAATATTTTGACGATGCATCATCTCTATGTGCCAGAGTAGTAGCACTCTTTGTTTGTTGAGTAGATGTTCCTAAGCCATATAACTGCATAGCTGATAGTGTCAAACTATTCACCATATAGTTATGTTCTGATATGGCTGCTCTGGTCTAGTTGTGTGAACGGGAACAGGCAAGCTGATCTGCTGCTGTTTTTCTCCCCTTGAACGATCTGGTGAAGGACAAGTTGGTCCATAGGTCCTCCTGCCCTGCTATCTCTCTCTGCTGCATAGATAGGTTCAGTTTTTCTTTTGTTCTCTTTCTAGTTTAAGCATGAGGATATTCCGGTGTCTATGTATTCCTCTCGTGCTCATAAGTCAGAACATGTGATCTAATTAGGGACTGCAGACTTGCTCATGTCATGTGCAAAACTTTCATGAATGTACATAAACATTTTCATGTCCAGAACCATGACTGTACATACTCATGAAAATCATTCACAACCTTTGTTCACTAGTTCCAACTAGTAATCGTGTATATATATGTAAGCTCCAAGCCTGATGTGCTTTAGGCGTTAAATCTGTGTATATATACGATCTTCTTGATGCATGTATAACGCGACACACACATCAGGAAATTTGGTTATGTTTCTTGAGTCAGGATTCACTTGATTATGTTTCTAACTTATCATAATTTATTATTTGCAGATGCTGGCCTTCAGTCTTCAGAAGTTGGAGCTCTAGGAAGAAGAATCCAAGTTCACAGCTGTGAAGCATATCAACAAAGACTAGCATATTAATGTTGTAAATGTAGGCAGTAGTAGGCTTATCTGGGCTGTAGTATACTGTAACGTTTGTAATAGACTAATGTCGTGTTGTTTTGGACGAATTTCATTTTCTATTTGGATTGTTTGAAATAATGATTATGTATGTGATTTGAATACCCGTCAAATGGAAACCTGACAAGTTATAATGGTTGTTTGACAGATTTTGAATTTTTTGATGTGTGGGATCAATTTTGTGATAAGCATGACAAGTGGGATCAATCTGATTGATGGGACCAGTGGCAAAAAAAAGACGAAAATAAAAAATCAGTAGACTGTAAAAGGCTGCATCTTATAAAAAAAGGCCGAATTAATGGCCCAATCCCATGTAGCTAGCGAAAATTAACAAGAAAAAAATACATTAAAAAGGCCGAATTGTTGGGCTAGGCCCATGTAGAAAACTGAATTGGACCGGGCTGATTCTTGTGCCACATCAGATTGCCACGTCGGATGCCTACGTGGCCTGGGGAGGCTGCTAGTGACCAAAACAAGACAGTAGGCATATTTTGGTCGTAAACGTTCACGACCTTCTCACAGAGAAGGTCGTTAATTTCAGTTTACGACCGCCAGCTTTTGAACTTCTGTTTTTGGTCAAAAAAAGGTCGCAAATGAAAAACAATGACCTTTCAGTGACCAATAGTCAAGGTCACAAATTGACATATTTCTTGTAGTGACTCCCTGTATTTTTTCATGTCTCTCTCCTTCACATCGACAAAATTGCCATGTAAGCGGGCTATAAGTCTGCTATTGTACTTGCTCTTATGTTATTAGTCTGCATACTATGTATTCCCTCCGTTCCTAAATACTCCCTCCGTTCCTAAATATTTGTCTTTTTAGAGATTTCAAATGGACTATCACATATGGATGTATATAGACATATTTTAGAGTGTAGATTCACTCATTTTGCTCCATATGTAGTCACTTGTTGAAATCTTTAGAAAGACAAATATTTAAGAACGGAGGGAGTACAGGTCTTTTAAGAGATTTCAGTATAGACTACATACGAAGCAAAATGAGTGAACCTATACTCTAAAAGACGTCTATATACATTTGAATGTAGTCCCTATAGTGGAATCTCAAGAAAGGCTTATATTTAGAAACAGAGGGAGTAAGTTATAACTAAAACGACATTTGTGCAATGAAAAATTTAATGAAACATCAAGGGGTCAACATTGTTTGTTACGATGTATCTTGGATGTGGTGACCTATCTACAATGACGTATGAGGCGCTTTACACCTTGGTTGTACTCCCTCCGTCCGGAAAAACTTGTCCCTTATATGGATGTATCTAGCATCAAATTAGTGCTAGATACATTCATTTGAAAGGGTCATTTGCATTTCTGTCCCTAAGTCAAACCACCTACTCAGATATGCCCCTAATTTCAAAGTCTGCTCAAATTTGCCCCTCTGCCGTTAAGTGACCCTACAAAAATGCCCTTCCATTCCGTTTCCGTCCAGTCAAAGGGGCTTGACCGTCTATGGGGTGTTTGTTGGACATTTTTACCCCTGAAAAAAAAATAAAACAGAAATTAAAGAGAAGAAAGAGAGTGCTTACCTTTTGGCCCAAGTGCAATGTGCACTTTCGGCCCATGTGCATATCGCCAGGCCCACCCATCTCCCCAGTCGTCGTCTTCATCAGCTCATTGACTCCACACGCCGGCGCGCGCCACCGTCGCCTGTTGTTCGACTGTTGCCGCCGTAGTAGCTCGAGTAGGGCTACTTAGCGATGCCTGCAGGCCCTTGGACAACCCTAGATAACTTTCCCTCCCTTCCCCCGCTCGCTCTCCTCCCCTCAGCCGCATCCCAGGACGGCTGTCGTCGTGACCTTCGCAATTGTCGCGGCCATTGTCCTCACAGACGGCTGAAAAGCTATCCAGGAGACGCGCACGCCTCGACTTCTGTCTACTCCAAGGAGCAGCTCGAGCAGGACCTTGCAAACATGACCAGATCGACCGTCTTTCTCGTTTGCGACCGCCGGAGCGCCATCATCGATTCACCGCCCCTGTGCTGCTAAACCACAAATTAATGTCTCGATCGTGTTCATGGTGCCCCTAAGATGTCGCTCAGCCCCCTAAACCACTGGATCCATGGCTGCCTTCTCGAGTTCGTCGAGCGCCGCCGTCGGCTGCCGCCTAGCTCGTTGCTGCGGTCGACTCTGACCACCCCTTCACACTCTGTTGGTACCACTGGACGCGCCCTAGTGCACTCGTCCGAACTATACTCTTCGTCAACAAGTTGGTCGCCGGAGTTGCGATTTCGTCCATCGTCATCGTGGCTTTGGTCAATAGAACACGTCGCTAGTCCAGGGCACAGTCACAGGAGAGGGAGGGAGAGGAAGGAAGGGAGGGAGAGGGAGAATGGAATGGAGGGAGGGCTGCGGCGCATGGGGAGCTGGTGCCGACGATGCACAATCTGGCCTATCGGCGCTCGCCGGAGGTGAGACAGAGAAGTCGTGAGGTAGGGGAGAGAGGTGGAAGGGTTTTTTTTATTTATCTATTTTGTTTGGGGCCCACATGTAAGTGTGTGAGAGAGAGGGTGAGAGGGAGAGTTTTTCCTTTTTATTTTTATTTATTTTTGATTGGGTCCCACATGTAAGTGGCACATGGAGGCAAGGGCAAAATGTCCAACAAACGCCCCGTGGACGGTCAAACCCCTTTGACCAGACGGAAACAAAATGGAAAGGCATTTCTGTAAGGTCATTTAACGGCGGAGGGGCAAATTTGAGCAGACTTTGAAATTACGGATAAATGTGAGTAGTGGGTTCAAGTTAGAGACACAAATGTAAAAGACCTTTTGAAATACAAGCTTGGGACAAGTTTTTTTGGACGAAGGAAGTATATCTCATTTGTGACTGCGGGCACCAACAAAATCATCCCATCATCAGCGACGATGGCAAACAGGAAAAGTGGCAACACAAATTGGTCGCTTAAGGCATGTGATGATTTATTTTTCCCGGCGCAATGCATGGACACATTTACTAGTAAAAATAAAGAAACCAACATAAATGAAAAACAAAAAGAAAGAAAACTCATTCAGGTAACCAGTGGAGAAAGACACCCCAGATGAGGGGTATTCGCTCTATGCAACTGGGGAAAAACGGTTAAAAAAATAAACTACTCATTCAGAAAAGCCGGTTTCTTACTGACTTAAAAAATGATCATGAAATCAAAAGTGTTCACAAATTTAAATAATGATCTTCAGTATTCTAAAATGTTCAAAAAAGGAAATATTCATTTAATTTTAAAATAATTATGATTCCAAAAACTTGTTCACAAAGTTTAGAAGATAATTATAAATTAAGTTGATAAATAGAGGAAAACACAAAAGAAACATAAAAAAACAATGGAGCAAAAGAAATTCAAAAATACAAAATGCAAAATCGGCAACAATGTACCGGCCCAGCAGCCCATGTCACTGGAGGGGTGTGCAATTCAGGCACTATTCCGCTAGGAGCAGTACGCAGAATAGGATAAATCCAAGCACAGCAATGGCAAGAACTATACTCACTATATAAATAGCTTGCTGCCGCTAAATATCAACACAGAAATTGAAAAAAAGGGAAAAAATGATTCTTACCACTTACTAGTCTCATACATAATATGATATGAAAGTACATGAAATTTTAAGTTTGATGAGAACTGCAGTAAGAACTATTTTGCTTCCTAAAGCATGCTAGAACTGTGAAACGACTACCATACACTTCCGTTTGCATTAAGAACTCCCTACGAACATGATAAGGAACTGCAAAATTACTAGCAACACATGTATCAAGAGGCCCTTGTATTTGTTCCGGAACTACAACCTGCGTATCAAAATATAAGACGTTTTTTTACAGTCAAAAAACATCTTATATTTTGATAGAGGGAGTACATTGTGATTCAATTCTCTTATGGCTGCCAACTCTGTTATTACTGATTTAAAATGACAACAAAACTGCAGACAATATGAAATGGGACACAACCCATTCAAATACACCTCCTTCAGTGGTCATCTACTCTTGTTTGCTTGACACTAGGCTCAGTTCAGTTCGAAAAACCCATCTTCGCCATCACTATCATCCACACTTGGGACTGAAATTAACAGAAATCATAGAGTTAAATGAGAATATAAAGACCATAAGAGTAAAATAAAAACATTAGATCAGACTATATGACTAACCTCCCATTAATGTCAGCTTCTCCATGGCCATTGTCATATTGTGGATGATGGGCTTCAGAGCATCACTAAACTCTTTCCTTGCAAGTGCAAAAGCAACTGACGCACTTTGGTAGTGTTTGCCATATTCCAGTCTACCCTTACAGCCATCAGATTATACTGTGCAGCTTCAACAGAGTGATGGAGATCATAATCTTGATATCCGAGATTTTCAACTGCTTCATTTAGCCTCTCAACAGTCTCAGGGGAATCTTCATGCACAACAGCAGCATTTGGGTGTTGGCAATGTTGACAGTCCAAGTAAACAGTATTATGTACTTCAGGAAACATTTCCAGTAAAACGTTGTGTGCCTCTACAATAAACAAACAGCAAGCTTATCATGTGTTGAATAAGACATTATATCATGTTTTGAATAAGACAGCATAAAACTCAACAGCAGTGGGCTTGACATTCAAGAGACTGTAGATGCATTTCTCATGTTAGTTAGATTTTGACAGCAAACAAGCATGCAATTCAAAGAAAAACTATGCGAAATAAATGCAGTCAGCGCAACTAGATAAAGACGAAGCTCAATGCTTGTCAATTTGACATGAAACCATTTCATCATAGTGCACATACTATAAATACTAGTTTACTAATGGGCACCCCATACAGTGATACAGGAGCAGGTTATCACATGAAGCAGTACCAAATCACCCATCAGTTTCTGGCGTCTTCTCTAAAATAAATCTAACATCCATACAACTTGAGAAATGCATTACTGAAAGAAACCCTATGTTGGATTAACATTCAAATGAGCATATGAACAATGATAGATGCTTTAAGTTGAATGCTAGAGACCCATGACAGTAACTAGATGAGTTTAATGTTATACATTGACTGATAGAAAGTTCCGATGAAGTTTGAAAAAATGAAGCATGGCTGCAATGGCGTGTCATAAGGAAAGAACATTTTTTTGGATCTTATGCAATGTTTTCCTTCACAATGGGTTGTAACTCTACCATGATCTGAACTGCAATTTATCATGCTTAGTTATTCACATAATGCAATTGTAAGCATCAAAGTAACTAAATGACACATATCTGGAGGGTCGCACTATACATAAAATGGCAACGGAACTTCATTTTGCCGTTGACGTTTAGCTGAACATTATGCATCAGGTTATAGACAACAAGACGTGACTTGAGTTACTCCTTACATACCTGGAATGTTCCTATTGTACATGATAAATATAAGCATCTTTTTAGCTTCATCCAAAGCAGCCTCCAAACTTTCAAGATCTGGTGATGGTCTACCAGCAAGTACATCGGTGCATATATCAGCGTCATTGATGAACTTCTGTATGTTAGAATAATCCAAATAATACGTGAGTTAGTTTAGGCAAGTGTAGGCGTGCTAGTTCTGTTCGGTTAGGATTAGTATTAGAGTGATTAAGCTTGCCGGTTGATTAGTTTAGGAAATCTAGGTTCAATCGGTTTGTACTTTCCTAGAACTAAGTTGAGTCCGGTTAGGACTTGTGCCTAGCCATCGAGCTGTTTTGGTAGGAGTCTGTACTAGGATTAGGAGTGTATGGCTGAGTCTGGTTTGGACTCAAGACAGGTCCGTGTAGATTAGGTTGGCTCATGTGTATATATACATGAGTAGGTCGTCTGAGATTGTATCAAGAGAAAAAGGAGAAAATCAATAAAGAAGAGAAACAAGGGCACGACAAGGGCCCTTTGGCTATCAGTTTTTCGTGCGCATGTTCATCGTGTGTTTTGATGTGATTGAGCCTGTGGGAGAATTTCCAACTATTGATATCTAGAGCAAGGTTCGAGTGAAGCTGCGCTTGCCCTGGGGTGGCGACCCTGCTAGCGCCTCGGGGCGGGCAATAGAGTCGCAGTAGTAGCGACGAAGCGGAACGGGCGATACAGTCATTGGTACAGTGACAACGAGGAACGGGCAATACAGTCGTTGGTGTAGCGACAAGGAGGAGCGGGTGATATAGTTGCTGGGTGGTGCAGCAACGAGGAAGAGCAGTCAATAGTCGTCCGAGAGGCGACAAGAAGGATAGTCGTTCAGCGGAGTGGCAACGAGAAGGCGGCGAGGACGCTGTCACAAGCGAGGTGACGGTGATCATCGTTCGACGGAACTACCTGGAGGAGGGCGACAGGGCTGTCGTCGGCAAGGCGTTGGTGATCCTTGTGGTTATGGAGGTGCCGAAGTTGCGACACCGAGGAAATCATCGAGATCATTGTTGGAGGGTGCAAGGTGGAGATGGCGAAGTTGCGAGCTGTCATCAAGGTGTGCACATGAGTTCTTGTAAGGTGCGTCCAAGAGCTCAGGTGTGTCAATATTCTGCTGCAGTTGAGATCCGTCACTGGCGGAGGAGAATTGCGAGCGAGAGCGGGTGGAAAAAGGAATTCGTGCCTTGCGTTTCCGTTCGTGGTGGTGGAGTTCCGGCGAATTCATATACGGTGGAGATGAGTTGCACGTATATGGCGAGTTGTGTTGCCGCTGGACAGAGGTGTCATTCGATAAAATGTGGCATCGGCGACATTGAGAAGAAAAAAGATGTGGCGGGTGAAAAGTTGTGTCTTCCCGTGCACAAGCAAGCGATGAGAAGATGAAGATCAACGTAAAGAGGACGCACACTGGTTAAGTTGAGTTCCTGCATGAGGCTATGCGTTTAGTCTGCATGTAGCGCGCTAAGTTGTGGCAGCGTGGCTGGTAGTCTGGATAATCGTTGGTTTCAATTTTCAAGTCGGCACAAAAGTATGATGATGATGTGGTGGCCATCATTGAAAGAAGAGAGAAGCTGTGGTTCGGTAAGTCGCATCACCGAAGGCAATCGACGGGATAAAGATGAAGAGATGATCATCTGCGTGTGTCATCGTGTAAAGTATCGAATGTTCGGATTAGGGGGTGAATGTTAGAATAATCCAAACAAGACGTGAGTTAGTTTAGGCAAGTGTAGGCGTGCTAGTTATGTTCGGTTAGGATTAGTATTAGAGTGATTAAGCTTGCCGGTTGATTAGTTTAGGAAATCTAGGTTCAATCGGTTTGTACTTTCCTAGTACTAAGTTGAGTCCGGTTAGGACTTGTGCCTAGCCATCGAGCTGTTTTGGTAGGAGTCTGTACTAGGATTAGGAGTGTATGGCTGAGTCTGGTTTGGACTCAAGACAGGTCCGTGTAGATTAGGTTGGCTCATGTGTATATATACATGAGTAGGTCGTCTGAGATTGTATCAAGAGAAAAAGGAGAAAATCAATAAAGAAGAGAAACAAGGGCACGACAAGGGCCCTTTGGCTATCAGTTTTTCGTGCGCGTGTTCATCGTGTGTTTTGATGTGATTGAGCCTGTGGGAGAATTTCCAACAATCCGCCTCATCTTCACTTCGTCTCTTGCCGTTGGTGACACAACTTACCAAACGGCGCTGTATTGATTTGCCTTGGACCAGAGAAGGTTATAGTTGACAACTGTGAAACCGATACTCAGATCATGCTCAGCATTAGGTGGAATGTATCCCACCTTCTCATAAGGGCATTGCATCTCCACTTCCATTGGCAGTACATATGGTTCGACTTGAGGTTGAGCATCGCCCATCAACTTCCCAACAGCATATGAGAAGTTATCAGATAATATATCTGAATCCTGCATAAGCCCATGCAGTTGATAGGCATCACCAAGAGGCATATACACCATCGCCGTGACATGAAGAGAAGAAGGCAATATAGGGGCAGCTACTGTCTGTCCATAAGTTCTGCAACTAGTGACAAAAGGGTCAAATTTTGAAGCCCTGATCCATTTAGTAGAGCCTCCTTCCTGAGTTCCCACGCTCCATGAGAACGGGATAACCTCGTTGTCAGGGTACTCAAAAACTTGTAGTGGGACTTTGGCATTAAAGCAGTCTGGTGGTATATCATCATACATGACAGAAGCCATGTCCTGAAGATTCTCCATAGCCTACAATTATAAACACTGCATTAATATATACTTGATGTTGCCATTTTAGAGAAACTACTAGTGGGGCAGCATAACAGGGTCAACCTCAAGTCTGAACATACACGCAACATGCATAATTTGTATAGTATGAACTCCAATATATGCCTGCACATGAACACTCACACATCTCTGATATGCTGTCTTACGGATAGCACATAACATGACATGATGCAGAGCACGGTAGCATCGGATCGAAAAATTAGAAAAGGGTCTGGAACACAACATTTGCAGTACATTTTGTACATATAGAAACAGACATGAATTAAACAAAAAGTTCTGTATTGCATTGTTCTCACAACGCAACAAAATATAAGATAACAAGCTTTTTTGGAGAAACACGCTGAGTAATTTATACATCTATCCACTGTCTTAAAACATAAACCCATTGCAAAGAGGGAAAGAACCAACAAGTTTCTAAAGGTCACCTAGTTTTTAGGATAAAACAGGTCTGTTTTAGCATATAGATCCACTCCCGTGAATACTAGCTACACGGGTGATTCAATTGAAGATCCATTCACCTTCTACACTATCAATCCACTGCCGTACAGAAGCAAAAACATCCAAAGATATTGGATATCGGACCAGATGATTTGAGTAACACAGCTTAATCAGAGTATAATCCCAGTAAAAGCATACACGATTGAGCAACTCGTAGCACAAACTGGCTAGGGTTTCCCGGGCATTACCAGATCAAGTGGCAGCGGTAGGCTGTGATGTACTGGGATCTCCCGATCGCCATCGGGGGTGTGGTCAGGTACATGCTCTTTCAGTTGAGAGACATGGAATACTGGGTGAATCAGAGCTTCATCGGGTAGCTGCAATTTGTATGCAGCTGGTCCAATTCTTTCCAGGATTTCAAAAGGACCAAAGAACTTGAGGGCCAATTTTGGACAAGGCCTGTTGGCCACTGAATGTTGAGCATAGGGTTGTAACTTGAGGTACACCTTGTCGCCAACCTGAAACTCTCTTTCACTTCTTTGTTGGGCAACATAATGTGTGATCCTGGTCTGAGCTCTCAAGAGATGTTCTTTGAGCTGATCACAGTATGCTTGATTTTCAGAAATCCACTGCTGCACATCAGGGTGTGGAGAAGAGGAGGTCATAGGAAATGTACCATAATGAGGTTCATGTCCATAGAGAGCTTTGTAAGGAGAGCAACCCAAAGAGGTGTGGTGGTTGGTGTTATACCAGAATTCGGCCATAGAAAGCCAAGATTGCCACTGTCTAGGTTGATCATGCACAACACATCTCAAATACATTTCTAGACATTGATTCACCCTTTCGCTTTGTCCATCAGTTTGTGGGTGATAGGCCGTGCTCATCAAGAGTTTAGTGCCCCATAATTTGAACAACTCTTTCCAAAAAACACTAGTGAAGATTTTGTCTCTGTCTGAGATAATAGTTTTGGGAGGGCCATGTAGCTTGACCACTTGATCCAGAAATGCTCTTGCTACTACAGGAGCAGTGAATGGATGCTTGAGTGGGATAAAATGAATGTATTTTGTAAACCTGTCGACCACCACGAGGATAGAGGAGTAACCATTTGATTTAGGCAGTCCCTCAATGAAATCCATTGTAATGTCCAGCCAAGGCCCCTGAGGCACAGGCAATGGATTTAACAAGCCTGGAGATCTGCAATGTTCATGCTTAGCTTGCTGACAGACTCCATGTTGTTTGACAAAGTCTTGAACATCTTGTTTCAGATTTGTCCAGAAGAATAGTTTCTTGACCCGCTGATAAGTTGCTTGAATTCCAGAGTGTCCCCCTACTGTACTGGAGTGAAAGTTAGCAATAACTTTAGTTTTGAGGGCTGTATTGGCCCCTAGCCAAATCCTTCCTTGATAGTCAATAATGCCCTCTTGCAGACTGTAGCCATCCAGAGGCTCTGAGGAAAGGGCCAATTTCTGCAGAAGTTGTTGTGCTTCCTTTTCCATTGTATATGAATTTAAAACTTCCTGCATCCATGCTGGCTGAGTGTGGGAAATTAATCGAGTGGCCATAAGATGACCCACCCTGGACAAAGCATCAGCAACCACATTCTCCACTCCTTTCTTATACTGAAATTTGAATTCCAATCCTACCAATTTTGTCATTGCTTTTCTTTGCAATTCAGTTGAAAGGACTTGATCCCCCAGGTGACAAAGACTCTGGTGATCCATCTTAGTAATGAAAGGCCCCCTTCTCAAATAGGCTCTCCATTTCTCCACCGCCATGATGATAGCCAAAAATTCTTTCTCATAAATGGAGAGCTGCTGGTTTCGCACACTCAAAGCCTTGCTGTAAAATGCTATAGGGTGTCCCTCCTGAGCCAACACTGCTCCAATGCCCGTTGCACAAGCATCTGTCTCTATAGTGAATTGTTTAGAGAAGTCAGGTAAAAGCAGCACCGGAGTAGAGGTCATGGCCTTTTTGAGAGCTTGGAAAGCTAGGTTGGCCTCCTCACTCCATTGAAAAGCTTTCTTCTGAAGCAAGGTTGTTAGTGGTCTAGCCAGTACTCCATAGCCCTTCACAAATTTTCTGTAGTAACCAGTCAGCCCCAAGAACCCTCGCAGCTCAGTTGGGTTAGTTGGCACTGGCCACTTAACCATAGCCTCTGTCTTGGTTGGGTCTGTGGCCACCCCTTTGTCAGAGATGATATGGCCCAAATATTCCAACTGAGACTGAGCAAAGGAGCATTTGGATTCTTTTGCATAAAATTGATGCTCCCTGAGCAGTTGAAACACCACCTTTAAGTGCTCCTTATGCTCTTCCAGAGTGTGACTAAAGACTAGAATATAATCCATAAAGGCGAGCACAAACTTCCTAATATACGGTGCAAACAGATAATTCATGACACACGTAAATGTGGATGGGGCCATTGCCAAACCAAAAGGCATGACCTTAAATTGGTATTGTCCCAGATGTGTCTTAAAGGCAGTCTTGAACTCATCTTGAGGAACCATTCTAATTTGATGGTACCCGGCCTTTAGATCTATCTTGGAAAAATAGGCTGTGCCAGCCAACTCATCCAATAATTCTTCCACAATTGGCATAGGAAATCTGTTCTTCATAGTGATAGCATTTAATTTTCTATAATCAATGCAAAATCTCCATGAACCATCCTTCTTTTTCACCAATAGAACAGGGGATGCAAAGGGACTCATGCTAGGTGTGATTAGTCCAGCTTTAAGCATTTCCTCCACTTGCCTCTCTATCTCATCTTTCTGTAGAGGTGAGTATCGATAAGGCCTGGAATTAACTGGCTGAGCATCAGGGATAAGATGGATTGCATGGTCAAAAGTCATGTGGGGAGGGAGTGTCTTGGGCTCTTGAAATATGTCCCGATATTCAGTAATGAGCTGTTGTATAGGTTCCGGAGGGGCTACTGAAGTTGGACTTTCCTTAGGCATAAGCACAGCAGTGGCCCATATATCATTTCCTTTCTCCCATTTCAACACTTGATCAACTGACATTCTCTGTAATACTGCTGGTTGCTGAGTCTGAATGCCCTTCAGTTTTATTTCTGTGCCTTTGTAGAGAAATTGAACCCACTTTTCCTTCCAATGGCAAGTCATAGGACTCCATTGTTCAAGCCAATCCATTCCCAGGATTATGTCATGTCCTCCTAACTCCACCACTTTCAGTGGGTAACTGAAAGTGTTGCCCTGTATCCACCAAGTGAGTTCTGGAAGTTCAGCTTTACAAGGTAACACCTCCCCATTAGCTACTTTAACTGACAGAGCTGTCTGCAGAGATTGTGGCTGCAGTTTCAATCTGTCCAGGATAGCTTCATCAATGAAACTATGTGTACTGCCGGAGTCAAGGAGAATAATCACAACTTGATTTCCCACCATTTCTCTCAATCAAATTGTTTTGGGATGATCTGCACCGGAGAGAGCATTGACAGATAACATGAGCTCTTCTTCGACTGCTTCATGCATAGCAATGGCGTCCAACACGGCGTCAGGTATTCGGTCAGCATCAGTGTCAGTCCCAACTATGGCATTTGCTTGAGCCGCCGCGGGTTTAGCACAACTATGACCTGGGGCAAACTTCTCCCCATACCCAAAACAGAGACCATTTGCACGGCGGTACTCTTTCAGTTGTCGTGCACGCCAGATATCCCCGGAGGCTTGCCCCCCTCTGCTGTCAGGTTTAGTGACACTGGATTTTGGAAATTGTCGTGGTGCCAGAGCTTGAAGCAGTGTTCCCTCTTGAACCGATGCAAATGCTGCAGCTACTGCCACTGTGAGTGGAAACTGAATCTCCACTGCCCCATGCAATTCTTCTTTTAATCCTAAAATAAACCGTGTGACCAAGAAGGTATCACTGATAGCAGGGTCATACAGCCGCACCTGATAGACTAACTGAAGGAAACTTCTCTTGTATTCATCTACAGTGCTTTCCTGTTTCAACATCAGCAGCGCTTTCATCTTATCCCGGTGACAGTGAGCATCAAACTCTTGTATGACAGCCTCTTTGAACTGACGCCATTCCACCCATCCCACCTCCTGTTTGTATGTGAGATACCAATGTGCAGCATCACCTCCCAAGTGCAGAGTAGCTGATGTTACCTTGAAGTTCTCCGGGATGTCATAGAGCAGGAAGAATGACTCACAACCATCGATCCAAATGCGAACATCGTCCCCTTCAAATCATGGGAAGTCCATTTTCAGCATCCATGGCCTGCGTGACGACTGTCCCTCTGGGGTCTGACCCTCCACACGTCCTGGATCCGGTTGAGCTGAGGATCCAGTTTGCGGCCGCGGCCGGGGAACTTGTAAGGGCGGAGGCGGGGGATGCGGAGGTGGCGAGGGCAGCAACGCCTCGGTCGCGTCGCGCGGTGAGGCAGTCTGCTGCGCCGCCTTGGCCCCCTTGGCCACCGAAACTTGCTCTTGGCGCACATTCGCGATCGAGCTCATCGTGAGGTTCACCTTTGCTTGTACTGCGTCGATCCGGCCAGCTTGTTCCTCCATCTTCTTATCGATCTCGTCCAGCCGCGATGAGACTGTGTCAATCCCCTCAATTTTGTCCCGCACAAATTTGAGGGCCTCCAATTCCTTCATCAATCTCTCCTCAAACGCCTCCATGGCCGAAATCACCTGCCTCGATTGCACACTCGGCTTGGATGGCGCAGTTGTTGCTGCTGCCCCGAATCCGCTAACCCACTTCTGGATTTACGCAGATCAAACCCGAGGGCGTTCTGCAACCTTCCGCAGGATTTACCAGCTAGATCAAGAGAATAGGGAAGCGCAAACGGGTCAGACCAAGCTCTAAATACCATCTGTGATGTACTGGGATCTCCCGATCGCCATCGGGGTAGGTAGGTGCGAGTAGGTGAGGTTTCCGTGGGGAAGGGGAAGAAGGAAGGAGGAAAGGGGATGGAAGAGAAAGTGAGCAATGAATCAATTCATCATAGCTATCGTTTACAGAAGCAAACCTCCAGGTTATATCCTCCTGGCCACTTACAGGCTCTCACACTCCAACGCCCAACGACACGGCCCAGCACTTGCTATAACCCCTGGGCTAGGCCCAAACACACTCCCTCTACTACTCTCTATTTCCTCCTGACGGCATGCCCGCAGTAGTTGAAGCCATGGTGCTAACACAGGCGCGCTGAAGGAGCAACGGTGATGGAGACAAGTTTGGAGGTGGCGATGGCGACCAACTCGCCAGTAGGGGGCGACAGCGACGGCGACAAACTCGGAGGGGGCAACGGGCAGACGAAATCGCCAGCGGGGGACGACGTGAGCAGTGGTGAAGTTAGAAGCCCCAAGCCGAGAGGGGGTGGGGTGGGATTGGGGGCATTTACTGGGGGCGGTGCTTTACTTATTTATTTTTCACATAATTATTCGGACAAAATCGAGCATCTTCTAGAATGCCTGTCACAAATAATGAAGATGTGCATCATTTTTTAGTTTACTTTCGATTTCTACTTACTGGCTCAATTTCAAAGGAAAGTCACTTAATGTACTAGTAGAATATACTCTTAAACCTCGCAAAAAAAACTACGCACTGTTCAAACCAGAGGTACCAAGTTACTAAAAATGCTTGCGCAGATAGAAAAAGAAGAAATCAGATTTTAGTGTGATTGTGTAACATCCTCTTGCATAGTGAGCGGACTGACCTGACATGAATAAGGGCAACAACTAAGAGAGAGCCGACCCATTTTGTTCGCGTGCGTCTGTTTGGATCGCTACGGACAGAAAAGTCGACCCGACACGCCAACCCAAACAGACGCGCGTTCGCTTTTCGTCCGCCTGCCGAACCATTCCCGACCCAAATTTGAGTCACATTTCCATCGACGCGGACACGAAACGGACGCGTGTGACGCGCGCCTACTCCTCGCCCTGGCCCGCCAGTCGATGGCACAACAACCACCATTTTCCTCCACTTTCTCAAAACTCTCCCGCCCGCTCGCGCTCCAAGCCATGGTCGACGATGCCCCGACCCTCGATGCCGTTGCCGGCCTCGCCTCGTCTGACCTCGCCTCTGTCGCCTCCGCGAAAGGAAATCACCGCGCGCCCTGCAAGACCGCGGCGCCGCCCAAGAAGAAGAAGCTGACGCCTGATGAGAGGGTCGTGCAGCCGACAAAACG
The DNA here is from genome assembly GCF_003073215.2 of Triticum urartu. Classification (NCBI taxonomy): domain Eukaryota; kingdom Viridiplantae; phylum Streptophyta; class Magnoliopsida; order Poales; family Poaceae; genus Triticum; species Triticum urartu. The sequence continues at coordinate 651,148,649 of NC_053023.1, read as the reverse complement.
GAAGGACAGGAGGCACGCGGCGGACGGAAGGGAGGCCATAGTTTGAGAAGATGCAGGCCATCATTCTCAAATTCATGATCTATGGCGGAAAACGCCACCCTTTTTTTATGCCGGCAAGTGTGCTGGCATGACCACGGCTGAGATGGCATGGTCGAATTCCCGTCCCTTTTGTGTGCTGGCATGTGTGCCGGCCGCTGGCAAGTACGCCAACATGATCTGTGTGATGGATTTTTTTTTGGAGGCTGGCATTGTATGAAGGCCGCTGGCATGGCGCCGGTATGAACTTTGGGCGATGGCATAGCATGATCTATGGTTGCGGGCCTTTTAAAATTTATGCGTTGACATGAAATGGGTCGCACGCGTTGGGTGCACAGCCAACCCAAATCAAAAGAGGGCGGACGTCGAGCGGGTGGCCGACCCAAACAGACAAAAGACAGATAAAGCGTGCGTCCGTTTGGATCGGTGCGTTGAAGTTGCTCTAAACGCCCCCATCTGATCCATGTGTGTATGTTTGGTCTCAGACGACAGACGTCGCGGTCCAACGCGCGGCCGCATCCATAAATATTGTATGTTTGCGTCTAGACAGACAACGAACGGACGGGCACGTGTTTGCTTCTCGTCCACCTCGAGGACGCATGGCAGCTGTCCACCTACCTCCACCACCCAAAATAATTGCGCACGCGCGGTGGGCCACAACTGTCGGCCACCCAACTGCGCGGTCATCGTCCTTCTTAATGTGGATGTCGTGGACCGGCAAGTCCACATCTTCCATTTTCGAGCCCGACTGCCTCCTCGAGCCCCGACACGAGTCAGCAAACCCTAGCCGCCGACGTATCCCTCTCATCCACCTCCTCGCCGACGCCATGGGCTGGCATTGGACCAGCAAGGGGAAGTACGACCATGAGGCTGACTCCTCCACCGATCGCCGCCACTCCACAAAGTCCGCGTCGCCCTCACCACCCGCTTTTTCCATAGCGCCACCGGCCGCCCCGTAGCGCAGACGACCCTACGTCGGCACCGACATCTGCCGACACTATTGGGAGACGGCAACACCACTCCCGCGGGGAGATCCCCACCTCCCCAACAATTGACATCTCTCCGCAGATCGGGTGTCAATCCCACCGGTGCCAGTGAGCGGCCGCGTCCGCCGTGAGAGATCAGCCGTCACCACGCCTGCCTGCCACCGGATCTGCTCTACGACCGCGGGTACACAGTAGATTCGCCGATGTGGGATACGTGGCTCTATGACGAGCACGACCTGCGACAACAATCCTTTTTTGTCGGTCGTCCTTCGAGCCTGTGGCGACCGCGTCCTACTCGTGCTCAGAGTCTGCCCCAAACGCCTGGGTGTACGCATGTGCGTGGCCTCACGCCAACGCCGTCCCCGTCCCCGCCACCACCACATCCCATGACCGAGGAGGAGTCGAGCTCATGAGGCAGGTCATGAAAGACTCCATTAACACCTACGACGACCGCCAATGGGAGGGCCTCGAAACCCAGGTGGCCCTCTCTACAACCGATGACTTCGCCATCCCAGAGATGGACATGGCCGTCAGGGAACAGGTTCGGGAGGAGGTGGTGTAGGAGCCACCCATCGCCGCGTGGAACCGATGCTTGGTAGGCCAACAGTGGAGTTCGTCGTCCACGACGCCAGAGAAGGCCGACGCGGTGGGTGTCAGGCGATGGTCAGCCATGTTGCCACGGTCACCAGAGAAGGAGCTAGAGCCATGGGAGGAGGTGGTGCAGGCGCGTCCGCCCTAGCACGGGCCACCGGCCCACCTTTGGCAGCCTCCACCATACGTCGACTTCACCATGGACGACGACGATGATGGCGACGTGTGAAGATAACATCGGGATCAAAGACGACGACAAGGGCATCCAAGACGACCACGTCGGCAACGTCTATCTATCTTTTTCTTAAATTGTTAAGTTTAAGTTATGTTTAAATGTGCGCCCGGGACTAGTTTGAACATAAAGTTAAAGTTTAATTATGTTTTATGTGTGTGTTTTAACATTTGTGGCATGTTTTTCATTTTTAAAATGTTCATATGCGATGAGGACAAGATGCGATGCGGCCGCGTGTTAGGGACAACGTCCGGCGAATGGGCAAAAACAGACACGGGCGTCCGTTTTGCCGCCCCAAATGGATGAAATCCGAACAAAACGAAGGTCCGTTTGGGGTCGTGCGTTGGTGTTTCCCTAAGAGAGCTGGTCATCCAACCGCACTGCATCCCCTACATGTCTGTCTAGATCCGGCTAATTTAACATTCAAATGTACAACGGCCAATCACAAAAAAAGAGATCGGCGTCCATAGCTTTCACAGACACAAAAGTATCTCAGCCCGGCAGTCCGTGCTAAAAGGATTTTTTTTGCCCTGCCGGACTAGCTATCTAAGACTCCAGGCTCACTCTATCATCGGCTCCTCCTCACTAGTCGCCTCCTTATCTGACGTCTCAAGCTCGGTTGCAAAGCACTTCAACATCCTAACATGTACGGCTTGCATGATCATCCTTGCATCTTCATTCAAGTCGTCCATCTTCAAGGTCAACCTCTTTGAATCCTCCGAAGCAGTTGCGATCTCAACCTTCTTCTCTTCGAGTTTGAGATTCTTCTTGGTCGCCGTCATGAACATGTTAAACCTCTCGGCCTTTTTTTCCTCCTTGACGTCATAGTGCTTGACACATGCCTCCTCCTTCTTCATCAAGATGTCCTCAAACCTCTCCATCATCTTGGCCGCCACCCCTTCTCTCTTCTCCTCCCTCTAGTTCTTTCCCCAAAACCCTCTTCTAATCTTCTTGGGTGGCTCTTTTGTTGGGTCGGTTGGAAAACCCAGCTTTTCCTCGGAGCCGACGCCGACGGTCTTGACGGTGTTGGCAATGAATATACTCCACTCAACTTCAACCAACAATGCATAAGGACGAAGTTTCTCTTCTCCACCTTCAATAACAAGTTGCATGCACGAGAAGGCTAGAAAGAAACAACATTGTCATCAAGTTGCATACCGGGCCAACAAGTTGCATATCCAGCCAAATGACCAACACATAGAGCATATCTGACCCACAAGTTGCATATCCGGTCAAAATGACTAACACATAAACAACTTACTTGCTCGGTGATTTGCGCACCACTTGGCCATCAAACGATTAGTTGTTTCAAATGCCACAATACTTGGACACGACCTCTTAGATGGAGTACCATCGATAGTTGAGTGACTTCCTCCCACGGTTGTTGATGTGTTTGTCGAAGTAGGGATTCAAATGCTTGTGCTCATGGAATCAAACATGAATGTTGGCCCAAAATGTTGCACCTTTTTGCTCTGTGCCCTGGATCAGATCGATGCTAGTGGCCAACCATGCATTGCCCAATAACTCGCCCCCCTGCATGTTGAAGCTTTCTTCTCTACCCTTTTTCTTTGGATTGGCCGCAAATTCGTCCGGATCAAAGTCCACCGTCACCGTCCTGCTCTGCTCGTCGTTGTATGAATACGTCTGGCCGATATACGTGCCCGACTAGGTGTACATGCCTGACTATGTGTATGCTTTTGACTGCTATGCGTGCTCCTCCAACCCCGAGTCATCCATCTGCTCGTCCTCATACAAGCCTCCGCCCACCCCTTCATTGTGGAACATCTAGTCGTGTACCGAGCTGCTCCATGCCTGTCGGCCGCGACCGGACAAATTGCGGCGACACACTAGAAGAAAAGGAGAGGCACATCGTTGACGTCAACACAATAAGGCACGTGCCCGGTGGCGGATGCTGGGGACTGCTCGCCGAACTGCTGGGCCGCGTAGAAGTAGGGAGGCTTGTATTGGTTTGACCAGGACGGCGTCTGAATGGGCATCGATGACACCCCATGTCCCAAGCCCCGCCAGCCCCCTGCACCGTTGCCGCCCTTCTTTTCGAGTATTGGCTCCTTTACCCTTCTGTTTGAGGCGGCGAGCCTGTCGTGTCGCCGAGTTGATATTTCGAGCGGTCGTCTTCACCGGATCCTCCACCTCCCTGTCTCTGGTAGCATTTCGAAAGGGTCCATGCGGCAGCGGCAACGAAGAAGGGCAGGAATTGGGATGCAGAGCAATGGGATGGTAGAGGAGAGGGTTGAGAAAGGGTGGTTCCGGAAAAAAGTGCGGCCAGCTCCAAATGCTTGGGCTACGCCTCAATTTTGGGTGGGCCAGGGATGTCGGAGTCCTACGTGGCTGTTGTTTGGACTCCCGCAAAGCCCCCCGGTTTGCTTCCGATTCGCGGGAAGTTGACACACAGATTGGTCCACGAAAAAATGTGGGACACCATTGGATGGCTTACGACGTCCGGACAATTCAGTCTGCATGCTTGCGAGAGGTTTGGCGGTCGGTGTTCATGATGCCCTTTATACGCTCAAACCATTTTTCTTTCCCAAAAAATTATTTTTTTTCGAGGGACTAAACTTTTTCTCGCTAGCATATCCTCTAAATTTAATACCCTAAAAGATTTCACACACAAATTTTAGCACCCAAATTTATTTTAAAATACTTTAGTTCATAATTAAACAATGGTATTGTGTTAATATCAAATCTACCATACTAGAATGAATCATTACATAGTACAGTAATTACAACTAATCAACATTGAACTAAGAAAACGTCACCTACACATAGATAAAATCTACGCTTGTTGGAGGATATGTTGATCAACCCTGCGCTAGAGGAATCGGCCTCGTCATCGTTGGCGGCAGGCCGAGTCCACAACATAGGGGCTAACCTGTCGGCATCCTTCATCTCCTCAACGGCCATTTCGCCTTCTATGTCCTTGCACAACTTCGCAAACTCGAACTCGCAAGAAATGCGCTCAACTCGTGCGTGCACTATCCAACGACATGAAGATCGTGCGATTCCCGGCCATGATCTCCGGGTTAGCAGGAAGCGCGGCGATGGAAGCGCTCAGCCTCGAACTACTCCTCTGCCTCGGCTCCTCCACCTCCTCGGATAGCGCGCGCTCGTATTCTGCATGTGCCTCAACATCTGGAGGAGGCGAATGTCATCGCCCCTAACCGCCACTCAATCACGTCAAAGCCGGCAGCAGCGAACCCGGTGTCAAGGTCCACCGCCATTTCCTCCTCCCCCGAGCTCTGGTCTGGAGAACTCAAAGGCTCGGCGGTGGCGATCTGTGCCGCCCTACGCGCAAGGTACACACGCTCCTCGGTAGCAAGCTGCACGGTGCGCGAGCATGAGCAGCTTATATGTGGTGATTTTCTTCTTAACCATGGTGGGGCGGAGAAGCAGGAAGAAGGCACCAAGATGATGGGAGGTGGCGCGGGAGCTCGGGAAGCAGCGCCGAGGTCGGGATGTGGTGATGCTCGAGGGCGGCAGCGTCGTTTCCCCAAATCCGGGTGGTAGAGAACCGAATTGGCGGCAGCGACAATGGAAATGGTTTGGGGAGGTTTGATCTAGGATTTGGAGGCGTTGCGCCGACTTTTATGGGCAGTGGTGGTCAAATCTGGTATTGCGCTGGCCGCTTGGCCATAGCAGCTTCTCATATTTACTGAGACTTGCTCCTATTAGACTAAAAATACGGAGATGGTGCGAGGTTTTCAGGGACAAAAGTCAAAATTTTGATGCACTCGTTTAGGGTATCTACCAGCTAATGCTTAATTATTTAAAACAAAAATTCTCATCAAAATTGACTTTTGAGGCATCTGCTAGAAATGCTCTAAAAGGGATACACATAATTGTTCTAATAAAAATTCAAAGTATCATCTGATGTGTTCCAACCAATGGGCTACTTATCGGATTGCATGTACAGTAAAGACTGAAACTAGCTGCCTTACCTTATGAAACAGAGGATTTCCAGGACGGGAACTCGAACTTCAGCCTTTAAGAATAAGAAAATCAAATCCTGTAATATAATACAAACTACACGAACCATCATGTCAGTGTTGATTGTCCTCCTTGACATAGGAGTCCGTACTATCATAATGAAAAAGAAATTTCACAAGAACTACTATTGTAAAACACAGGTCCCGAATCTATAGATAGGAGAACGACGGTCGACGGGAATGGTAGTGCAGAGTGGTATTTATCAGAATGCTCCGCGCTAATGCCACGGACGACTACGAATGCATCGGCTGTAGTTCATTGTTTCATTATTTCCTCTATCCCTGCATTTCCGTATTCAGGCTGAGGAGTTTGGACCCCACCCACGTGATGGATTCACCTCTCCCTCCCTCAGGGTGTGTTTGGTTGCGTTCTCGTCTCAGCACAGTTGTTCCCTCTTCATGCATGCTCAACTCAACATCCCTCTTCATGCATGCTCTTTTCATGCATGCTTCTAGTGTATTTGTAGCAGATGCCTTCTAGCACAGTGTGAACTCATGCACCCTCCATACACTCTAACAAACATTCCAAAGTGGGTCGAGAAGGGAACTCTTGGGCTCATGCACCCTTCATACACCCTAAATCTCTGTCTCCTTGTTCACTCCTAACAACTTTTCATTGGATGGGTTTCAAAATACTCCCTCCCATCCCAAATATAAGTCTTTTTAGAGATTCCAACAAGTGACTACATACAAAGCAAAATAAATGAATCTACACTCTAAAATATGTCTACATACATCCGTATGTTGTAGTTCATTTGAAATGTCTAAAAAGACTTATATTTAGGAACGGAGGGAGTATTTTTTATTCAACCCTCTTCAACTATTTTTAAACTGTTTAAATCATGGATCCAAAAGTGATTTCAACCATTTCATTCTTTCAAAAATATTGACCACAACTATTTCAGAAAGATCACATTGTTTCTAAAAAGGTGATTTAAACTAGTTCATTATTCCAAAAAAGGTGATTTCAACATTTCAAAAATGATTTCAACCATTTCAGAAAAAAATGGCATGTTTCAGAAATAGTGATTTCAACCATTCCAGGAAAATGTTAGCATTATTTAAAATAATAATGGTTTAAATTATTTCGTTATTATTTCAGAAAGGTGATTTAAACTACATTACTCAAAATTGATATGAACTATTTTCATTATTCCTACATAGAGATTTTAGTAAAAAAGCATCATTAAAAATAAGTTATATATTTCAAAAAAAATGATTTCAGAGTTTTCATTATTGGAAAAAAACTATTATTGCTTTTAAATATTATTGAAGCAATTAAGTATAAATTGGTAAAAATGTACATCAAAATCAATCTTAACTATTTTCATTATTCTGAAAAGATTATTTAAGAAAGGTTTCACCATTTAAAAAAACAGTTATGTATTTAAAAAAAAGTGATTTAAGCTTTTTCATTATGCAAAAAGTGATTTCAAAGATTTCACTATTAAAAATGATTTCAATTGTTGATTTTAAATATGATTGAAGAAATTAAATATAAAACTGGTGAAAATGTATCTCAAAAATTGATCCTAACTATTTTTATTGTTCTGAAATTTGATTTTAGAAAGATTTCACCATTGCAAAAAAAAGGTTATATATGTCAAAAAAAGTGATTAAGCTATTTCATTATAAAAAAGTGGTTTCAAACATTTTGCTATTAAAAAATGATTTCAGTTATTGATGCTAAATATGATTGAAGCAATTAAATATAAATTTGTGAAAATGTGTTCCAAATTGATCTTGTTTTGAACATCTTATTACTGGGAATTCAAATATATAAAAATATTAGAAATCAAAATTCTGATTCAAAATAATCACAATGAAAGAAAACATATGCATTTTGTATGTGATAGAGAATATTGAGTTGCATGCAACCGTAGTCTCTGTGTAAACTTTCTGACAAAAGGTGGGCTTTGGACTTTTGGTGTATGCAGAGGCCCACAAGCCACATCATAGGGTTGTATTTTGTGTTACGCATTGTTTCTGGTCACCGTTTTGACACAAAAGCAACGTGCACTCCCCTCCGGCACTAGCTACTCGCGTTTATGTCGATGTCGAGCCGTCAGTCCACATTGAAGACGGCTCAGGGCAGACGCGACCTCTCACTGCCCCGCCATTGAAGTGGCACCCCGGTCAAGGGCGCTGCCTGCTGCAACCCGGCTAAACACGCCTCATCGCCGCATTCAAACGGCTCCATTAAACCCATGTGGAAGCCGAGAAATCTTACTCCAGCAACACGTCCGTTCATGAGCGGGTCGGCATTAAAGACAATGTCAGGCAAAGTTCTTCCCATCTGCCCGCTATTCAAAGAGGCAAGACGCCGGGGCAAGAATCGCACGACTCCGCCGCTCCCCATCTCCTCCTTCCACCATTTCTCGACCCTTTGAATGGCGTGCGACAAGCAGGAAGAGCAGTTGTCTGGCATAAAATCTAGCTGGGTTATCCATCGAGCCCGCCGGATATGAGCGAGGCAACTCACTGCTCCACCTTCCTCGCCTAGCCCGATGGAGCAAGTTGTCGCCCCAAGCCAGCACGTGGTTTAGCAACTTGCCGCTCCAAGACAGCTCGCGGAGGAGTGGCAAATTGCTCCAGGCCGACGCGGGAGGGAGCACGGCAGCACACGCATCGTGGCTGCATGAACGACGCCGTGTCGTACCGCCCCTCCCGTGCTTTCGACCGTGCCATTCGACTTCAGTGCACGCGTAACCGGCCCTACCCGTAGAAAAAGAAGAAGGTTGCATGAACATCGACGAGGTGGCAGGCAGCACAACCACACACGCTGCCATCATCGAGAAGTAGAACATGGGAGGCTGCCACCATTTGGGTCCCATGAAGGCCATCATCGAGGAGATGCCGGCGTACACAGCCGGGGTCTCACCCTCTGGCAGGCCACCGTCACCCCCTTACCTAAAACCAACTTTGATCCATGCAGTGTAGAACCCTTCCCCTCTGGCTGAAGCATCAGCCGGCAGTTCCACTCCGACGAGCGGTGGGGAAGCAAGCCGCCCTTTGCGCTGAAGCATATACCTCCAGGGCTCATGGCTGCCGGACATAGGACGACAATGAAGATCCGCCGCGGCCGGCAGTAGACTAGTCAAGGGTATCCATGTCGTCGGAATGGATATCCGTCGGCGTCGGTCGTACACTAGTTTTATCTTAGCCCGGTTTCATTTAGTTTACGGCCGATTTGTATGAAATTTGCTGTGTTTGCATGAACATCATCTGATGTTATTTTACCTGTTAAATATTTTTTAACTAAATGATGTTATTTTACCTATTAAATATTTTTGAACTAAATGATGTTATTTTACCTGTTAAATATTTTTTAACTAAATGATGTTATTTTACCTGTTAAATTTGCTGTAAATGTCGACTAGAATACGATGTTATTTTACCTGTTAAATATTTTTATATATTATTTTAGTGCAAGCTTGCAAATAAACACCTAGTAAAACCAGATTGAGATGAAAGAAAATATCAATAACCACACATGCACACCTTTGAAAAATCTCGCAGGGGAAAACAACAAATTTCTCATCTTATTCTGATGAGAGAGAGAGAGGCCTTAGGATTGACCACATTCAAACACGTTATGGTTGTGTGAACGCAAATGTGATGCCCTATTAAAATAAAGGATGTGGACCTATTGAGGTCTTACTCATGGTTATTAGGTTAAGAGCGTGTATTGTTTTTTCTTCTGTTGCAACACACGGGCTCTTTTGCTAGTGTGTACTTACAATAACAGACCATTGGTTGGACTGTTAGACTCGGTAGCCTAAACCAGTTTACTCATTGGTCTAGTTCAATAACTGTGCAGTGAATAAAGTACTAGGTTGTTTAAATAACCCATCTCATAATCTATATGAGTTCTTCTAGGTACACTATTTGAGCACTGCAACTAGCATAAGGGAAATCCGTTGTTTTTACACATAACCATGTTAGATGAACAATCTTTTACCAAGAACTAGCAGAAAGGAAATCCATTGTTTTCCCACATAGCCATGGAACATGAATAATATCTTTTACCAAGAACTAGCAGAAAGGAAATCTCATGTGTGTGTGTGTTTGTACAGGCGTACCAAGAAGCGAAATAAATAAATAAAAATGATTACAATAATTACCTGTAAAATTATTGTGCACTAGAATAGCCCATGAGTATATAAGATTCTCCCTCAGTTCTAATTTCATCAGACGAGTCTACAAAAATATCAGAAACTAGAAGACATAAGCAAACATGTGATTTGGAGGACCAAGTAGAAGGGCAAAAGCAGTTATAAAATGGGGTAAAAAAAAGCTAGCCATTTTAAACTGAAGTTGAGCTAACCTAGGGATAACAATGAGGTACCTGGCAAGAATGAAAACCACATAATGCATGGGTGGCAGCAGGAGATAGACAGGTAGCTTGAGGTCATGGTCTATGATTGTAAGGTCGCTTTATTTGTTTATTTATGCGCATCCTTTGGGTTCTAAACTTATTTTTTTTAAACATAAACACATGTAGATCTTCTGCATGATCTCGTGTACACAAATAATTAATCACAACTGCATATTGGTATAACAGTAATGCTTTATCCAGATTCTAGATAGAGGAAATCAGCATGAACCTGGCTTTACATCAGACTCGAACATTGAAAAGGTGATCAATGCTTGGACATGCATCTAACTATTGACCTCAGATTATCAAGATGGATACAAAATAACTTGATAACAAAAGGAATCTATGGTGTCTTCGTGACAATCCTCCATAAGTCGCATTGAGTGGAAGATGAGCAACTGCGAGTACATTTTACTGAATAGACTGATAGTGTGACATGGAAACTGGAAAATCAGGAAATGTTTCCACGAAGTCTCTTGGAAGAAAAATAATTAACTATGGGGCTCTTCATGATTACAGAAATAATGGATGTGTGGCAGAAGATACCCCATTCGAAAACAAAACAAAATTCTGTAGATGTGGAAATATACAAGCAGCTGGTCAGCTTGTTGGGGGATATGAAACATGTGGATCACATCATTTTCTCTTGTTATATTTATGGCTAAGTGTGGTGTTTTCGTGTAGATCTCTTTGATTGGCAGATTTCGGAATAGAGTTGATTTTGCTAATATTTGTCTGAAACAAGGTGGAGGACACTGCAGACATGTTTTCATCTGGATGCGCTGCTGTGTTCTGATCCATTTGGAACATCAGAAATGACATGGTTGTTACAAATTTATCCCTGATGCAGCAATGTAGGAGGTGGAAGTTCGATTCCGTACTATTTTCAGAACAGCTCTAGGAAGTTGGCGGTGCTCTGGTGAAGCCGAATATCTGGGTGGACATCTATGAAGGAATGTCAACAACGTGATAGAACTGGCTGATGTTTCTTTTGTTTTACTTTCAGTCTCTTGTAGGTGATATTTGGCTCAAAGCTACTGGGGAGGGCTGTTGTGTTCAATGATGTGATGTTTCTGTTTGTTGGTGCCAAACTTTTTTTTTGTGAATACGCAAAAGGCTTGCGTATCATTGTATTGATAGGAGGAAATAGAGTGATGGTTACAGGGGTGATCTCATGAGCACATGCGCAAAGGAGATGGTGTGAATGAGAAAAACAAAGGCACAACGGAGGGGGTGCCGCGCGACCCTAACATAGCATCCTACGTCTCATCGATAATCTGGCCAAGCCCCTTGGCCCCGGCGCGCACCCAAGCGCGGGCATCTTCTTGATGCTGTCAGAGAGTCTGGAGATAAGAGGGGTTGGCGGCGTTGAACACACAGTCATTGCGGTGCTTCCAGAGTCTCCAGTTGGTAAGGATGATGATGGTGGCGAACCCTCGGCGAAGGGCAGTCAGGGAGCCATGAATGGCAGCAGAGAACCACTCGCGGAACTCGCAGTCCGGGTTAGGGAGGGCGGCAGTGGCGTGACACCAGGAAAGGATCTCATGCCAGACTTGCCGCGAAAACGAGCATCCAGCCAGTAGATGTTGCATGGTCTCGGGCTCTTGGTCACATAGCAGGCAGAGAGGGGCGTGCGGGAGGCCATGGCGTGCCAACCTGTCTTCCGTCCAACATCGGCCTCGATAGGCAAGCCAGAGGAAAATCTTGACGCAGAGAGGAGCCCACGACTTGCAAGTAAGCCGCCAGGCTGGTTCAATGGTCGAACCAGAGAAAAGTGCCTTGTAGCAAGATTTGGCAGAGTAGATGCCAGAGGAGGTCCAGCGCCAGGTGATGCGGTCTGGGCCAATAGAGAGCTGGCAGTCGCGAAGCTGAGCCCACAGAAGAACGTACTAGACCAAGGCCTCGGGCCCCAGGCTACCGTGGATGTCGCTAATCCAAGCCCGGTGAAGCAGGCCATCACGCACCGTACGCTGCCGACGGCGTCGGTTTGGAACCAGCGTGTGTACCAGGGGGGCAATCTCGGAGATAGAGTTGCCGTGCAGCCAATGATCTTCCCAGAATCTGCAGGATGCGCTATCGCCAAGCTCCCAGAGCGTTGAGGCCCTGAAGATCGAGTGAACCTCCAGCGCACAGGGGATGTGAAGATGCTACCAAGGACTAGAAGGGTCAGTCTTGCGAAGCCAAACTGTCATAGGGGATCTGGTGGTGCCAGTTTTTATACCCATTGGGCAGGTTATATCTGGTTATCTTCGTTTTCTTTCGGATTTCGAATAGTGTCAAAAAGGTTTCAGTCTCGAAGTCGGGGGCGTTTGGCTCTGATGTGTGATCAAAAATAGAGACAAAGGAACCAAGCAATGGAGCTTGCTTTGCGATTCTTGAAGCCTCGCCTATACCATCTCATGTATGAAACTTATGTAATTCATATATTTCACAGGAGTACATAAAGCAACTATAAGACATATTTCAGATGCGGAAGAAGCCACAAACTGATTAAATGTAGACATTGAGATACTAATTTGGCTTGATAAAAACTCTGGAACGTCTAGGTGCATGTGTAACAGCAAATCAATGAAAGACAATATTTTTAACTAACACAAGGAGACAACCCACGGGTGATTTGATACCCCTGAGTCCCTGACTCGCAATCAAACTATCTAAGGTTACTTTTGCAGCATGGCCTAACGAGTTCAATCAATATCCATATGTCAACATATATGATGATATGAAATACTGTATAAATAAGAAAGGACACAGAAGGTGGAGGACACGAGACTTTTTTTAGATTGAGAAAAAGAGAGTTCGCGAACCAGAACAAACATATTTCCATAGCATCAGGTCAAGTCATGTAGAAACTTACAGGACTCGATGCAAAGCATGGAACGCCATGCGGCATCGTGGCAGGCATCGTGCGATCTTGCGGTTCCCATCGTGGATCGCTACCAGTAGTCTCCATCCTCCTACCTGGACTGAGCAAGGAGGAATTGGGGACGTCAAACACGGCATGGGCATCCCATCGGCACCGACTTGCACCAGCCCGGCCGGCATAGCCGTTTTGCTCTGGCCCTGCGGCATCCTCTCTGCCCACCTGCAGCGGGGTGGGCTGGAACACGCCCGAAGAAAGCACGAGATCTGGGCGGGAAGCCATCGTTCTCTGCCATGTAGAAGCGTGGCGACCGGCGACCCATCGAGGAGGGTCGCGTCGCATCTGAGTGACTGGATCTAAGGATCTAGCGATGAGATAACCTCTGCGGCCGGCTGATTCATCGGGGGTGGGGGGGTGGGGGGGTTGTCCGTTGGGATGTGACTACGAGGCACATATTTTACCGCGGCGGTCTCACCGACCCGGCGGAGCGGGGCAATGACGTGGGCACAATATACGGAGCTGCATATGTTCGTCCCGTGTTTCTTTAGAATCTGACCATCAAACGCATTAAGCTACTCATGAGAGCATTGGTTGGAGGAGATAACGAATATAATAATACTCCCTCCGTCCGGAAATACTTATCATCAAAATGGATACAAGGGGATGTATCTAGATGTATTTTAGTTTTAGATACATCTCTTTTTATTCATTTTTATGACAAGTATTTTCGGACGGAGAGAGTATATCCTTACTTAGTTGGAGTAGAGAGAAGACAAGAGATAAGAGAAGCGGACTCTTGGTTAATAGCTAGTTTCAACACGAGACCCAAAACACCTTGTGAGGATGTAAGATGGATCAACTATTGATAAACTAGTATATATTTAAAACTTGTTATTGTACATGTCGGCTAAGAGGTTGAATGTAGATAACATGGCGACTTTTTATAGCGGTCCGTTGGTTCTATTATTAACCATGTTTTGAAGGACGGTCAACCAGCTATGCCACATGGCGCAAAATGATTAGCCATGATGAGAGATCTTTTGGGAAAAAATAGATGAAGGTGTGGATTTTTTTTAATGTATTTTTTTCTTTTTAGATGCAGGGAGGCCCTCCGGTATTTTTTTAATGGAGGCTTATGCAAAGTGGCACTCATTGATAGGCTGCGGTGGTAATTTTTTTCCTTTTCCTTTTTTTACTTTTGTTTAGATGAAGGTGACGATTTTTTTGAGATGTTTTTTTAGACGGAGGTGAGGACTTTTTGTATTTTTGTAAAATGGAAAGATGCGCACTGCATAGGTTCGTCCCGTGTTTTTTTAGAGTGTGACTATTAAACCCATTGAGCTACGCATGAGAGCAAGTACAATAGGGTGACATAAGCTGAATATAAAGAATATAATAATATATCCTTGCTTAGTTGGAGGAGAGAGAAGAGGAGTGACAAGAGAAGCGGGCTCTTGGTTAATAGCCAGCTGCAACATGAGACTCAGCACGCTTTGTGAGGATGTAAGGTGGACCAACTATTAATAAACTAGTACACATTTAAAACTTACTATTGTACTCCCTCGGTCCGGTAAAGAGTGAACATCTAGAGATTTTAGGACAAATTATGAAGTCAAGTAAAAAATGCATTGGAAAAGGGCAAGCCACCATCTCTCTCCTCTTTAATTAACCAACACCCAATGAGCTAAGTGCATGTAGAAATTAAGAATACCATGTGTAGATGGTTATTGGTCTTGATTACCGTGTGATGAGAGAGAAGTATTTTTTCCTACTTTAAAGTGCATTGGAAAGATAGAAGTACACTCTTTTATGGACAAATTTTGAAGCCAAACGCACAATCTTTACCGGACGGAGGGAGTACATGTCAGCTAAGAGGTTGACTGTAGATGACATGGCGACTTCTTATAGCCGCCCGTTGGTTGTATTATTAACCATGCTCTGAAGGACGGTCAACCAGCTATGCCACATGGCGCAAGTTGGTTGGCCGTGGTGAGAGATCTTTTGGAAAAAAAATTAGATGAATCTGTGGATTATTTTTTCAATGTATCTTTTTTTAGATGCAGTGAGGCCCTTCGGTAATTTTTTAATGAAGGCTTATGCAAAGTGTCACTCGTTGGTGTTGCTGCGGTGGTAATTTTTTTTCTTTTTTCTTTTTGTTTAGATGAATGTGACGATTTTTTTTCTGAGATGTTTTTTTAAACGGAGGCGACGATTCTTTGTATTTTTTTAAATGAAAAGATGCGCACAGCTTTTTTTAAGCGGCGCCATATGGTGACGCTCCAACCACTAGTATGACATCAATAGACATGAGATAATACCTCACATCTAACATGACATCAGACTCATTAACCTACGTGCAAGGGGCGGATGCTCGCGCTATCCATGTAGGCAATATTTACTGTCGCGATTTTACTGTGTCGAAGGAGGAAAGAAACAGAACGCCAGCGACCCTCGCAGCCTGCACCCAGCGTACTCTTTCCTTTTCTCCTTCCAGCGAGTGAATAGCAAAAAACTACCAAATTACGGGTCATCGTTTCAAAAAACTACTGCTTTTTCAATCTTTTCAAAAAATTACCCCAAATTGTTCTGCTATTCTAAAAAACTACCATGTCGCACTGATGACTACTTTGGTTAACTTTAAACGTTATTATGATAGCTCGGGTCCACTCGTCAGGTTGACAGTTAGATTTGACCGTTAGTTTGACCGTTGACATATTATGACAGGTGGGGCCTAAGTATTTTTTAGCAAACAGGTCCCTGAAACAAACTATAAAAGCAATCGGGTCCCTGAAAAAATAAAAATAAAGGCAATCCCGTCCTCCTGGGGAGTTCGTCGCCGGAGCCGGCTAGCACCATGCCGGCGAGCTCGTCAGGGCCATCCAGCTCTGGTCGTGGCCGGCGGGAAGCAACAGCCGTGGCGGGCTGGAACCACCCGAGCTCCATGGCTGCTCCCCACCCATGCTCGAGCTCGCGGCCAGGGGCGGGGCGGATGCTCGTGTCCAGCGGCGGGGCGGACCTAAGCAGGCGGTGGCGCGTCCATGGAGTGGTGGTGGTCGGCCCTGGAGGTGGAGGTTGTGGTTGCGCTGGTCGTGGTGGTGGCCGGCCCGGAGGCGCTCCCCGTGGCATGGTGGTGGTCGGCCCTGGCGGCGACGGTCATGGCTGCGCCGGCCGTGGTGGTGGTGTTGGGGAACGTAGTAATTTCAAAAAATTTCCTACACACACGCAAGATCATGTGATGCATAGCAACGAGAGGGGGGAGTGTGATCTACATACCTAGTAGATCGACAACGGAAGCGTTTGGTTGATGTAGTCGTACGTCTTCACGGCCCGACCGATCAAGCACCGAAACTACGGCACCTCCGAGTTTTAGCACATGTTCAGCTCGATGAAGATCCCCAGACTCCGATCCAGCAAAGTGTCAGGGAAGAGTTCCGTCAGCACGACGGCGTGGTGACGATCTTGATGCACTACTGCAGCAGGGCTTCGCCTAAACTCCGCTACAGTGTTATCGAGGACTATGGTGGCTGGGGGCGCCACACACGGCTAAGGAAAAGATCACGTGGATCAACGTGTGTCTCTAGGGTGCCTCTGCCTCAGTATATAAAGGACCAAAGGGGGGAGGCTGGCCGGCCACATAGGGCGCGCCAGGAGAGTCCTACTCCCTCTGGGAGTACGATTCCCCCCCCCCCCAATCCTAGTTGGAATAGGACTTGTGGAGGGGGGAAAAGAGAGAGAGGGGCCGGCCCCCTCTCCTTGTCCAATTCGGACCAAGGGAGGGGAGGGGCGCGCGGCCCATGTAGGGCTGCCTCTTCTCTTTTCCACTAAGGCCCATCATGGCCCATTTAGCTCCCGGGGGGTTCCGGTAACCTCCCGGTACTCCGGTAAAATCCCGATTTCACCCGGAACACTTCCGATATCCAAACATAGGCTTCCAATATATCAATCTTTATGTCTCGACCATTTCGAGACTCCTCGTCTTGTCCGTGATCACATCCGGGACTCCGAACAACCTTCGGTACATCAAAATGCATAAACTCATAATATAACTGTCATCGTAACCTTAAGCGTGCGGACCCTACGGATTTGAGAACAATGTAGACATGACCGAGACATGTCTCTAGTCAATAACCAATAGCGGGACATGGATGCCCATATTGGCTCCTACATATTCTACGAAGATCTTTATCGGTCAGACCGCATAACAACATACGTCGTTCCCTTTGTCATCGGTATGTTACTTGCCCGAGATTCGATCGTCGGTATTCCAATACCTAGTTCAATCTCGTTGCCGGCAAGTCTCTTTACTCGTTCTGTAATACATCATCCCGCAACTAACTCATTTAGTTGCAATGCTTGCAAGGCTTAAGTGATGTGCATTACCGAGAGGGCCCAGAGATACCTCTCCGACAATCGGAGTGACAAAACCTAATCTCGAAACAAAGTGTTCCTCCGGTATTCGGGAGTTGCATAATCTCATAGTTATAGGAACATGTATAAGTCATGAAGAAAGCAATAGCAACATACTAAACGATCGGGTGCTAAGCTAATGGAATGGGTCATGTCAATCAGATCATTCTCTTAATGATGTGATCCCGTTAATCAAATAACAACTCATTGTTCATGGTTAGGAAACATAACCATCTTTGATTAACGAGCTAGCCAAGTAGAGGCATACTAGTGACACTTTGTTTGTCTATGTATTCACACATGTATTATGTCTCCGGTTAATACAATTCTAGCATGAATAATAAACATTTATCATGATTATAAGGAAATAAATAATAACTTTATTATTGCCTCTAGGGCATATTTCCTTCAGTCTCCCACTTGCACTAGAGTCAATAATCTAGATTACACAGTAATGATTCTAACACCCATGGAGCCTTGGTGCTGATCATGTTTTTCTCATGGAAGAGGCTTAGTCAACGGGTCCGCAATATTCAGATCCGTATGTATCTTGTAAATCTCTATGTCTCCCACCTGGACTAGATCTCGGATGGAATTGAAGCGTCTCTTGATGTGCTTGGTTCTCTTATGAAATCTGGATTCCTTTGCCAAGGCAATTGCACCAGTATTGTCACAAAAGATTTTCATTGGACCCGACGCACTAGGTATGACACCTAGATCAGATATGAACTCCTTCATCCAGACTCCTTCATTTGCTGCTTCCGAAGCAGCTATGTACTCCGCTTCACATGTAGATCCCGCTACAACGCTTTGTTTAGATATGCACCAACTTACAGCCCCACCGTTTAATGGAAACACGTATCCGGTTTGCGATTTAGAATCGTCCGGATCAGTGTCAAAGCTTGCATCAACATAACCTTTTACGATGAGCTCTTTGTCACCTCCATATACGAGAAGCATATCCTTAGTCCTTTTCAGGTATTTCAGGATGTTCTTGACCGCTGTCCAGTGATCCACTCCTGGATTACTTTGGTACCTCCCTGCTAGACTTATAGCAAGGCACACATCAGGTTTGGTACACAGCATTGCATACATGATAGATCCTATGGCTGATGCATAGGGAACATCTTTCATATTCTCTCTATCTTCTGCAGTGGTCGGGCATTGAGTCTTACTCAACTTCACACCTTGTAACACAGGCAAGAACCCTTTCTTTGCTTGATCCATTTTGAACTTCTTCAAAACTTTGTCAAGGTATGTGGTTTGTGAAAGTCCAATTAAGCGTCTTGATCTATCTCTATAGATCTTAATGCCTAATATGTAAGCAGCTTCACCGAGGTCTTTCATTGAAAAACTTTTATTCAAGTATCCCTTTATGCTATCCAGAAATTCTACATCATTTCCAATTAGTAATATGTCATCCACATATAATATCAGAAATGCTACAGAGCTCCCACTCACTTTCTTGTAAATACAGGCTTCTCCAGAAAGTCTGTATAAAACCAAATGCTTTGATCACACTATCAAAACGTTCATTCCAACTCCGAGAGGCTTGTACCAGTCCATAAATGGATCGTTGGAGCTTGCACACTTTGTTAGCTCCCTTTGGATCGACAAAACCTTCTGGTTGCATCATATACAACTCTTCTTCCATAAGTCCATTCAGGAATGCAGTTTTGACATCCATCTGCCAAATTTCATAATCATAAAATGCGGCAATTGCTAACATGATTCGGACAGACTTAAGCATCGCTACGGGTGAGAAGGTCTCATCGTAGTCAATCCCTTGAACTTGCCGAAAACCTTTTGCGACGAGTCGAGCTTTGTAGACAGTAATGTTACCGTCAGCGTCAGTCTTCTTCTTGTAGATCCATTTATTCTCAATTGCTTGCCGATCATTTGGCAAGTCAACCAAAGTCCATACATGGATCCCATCTCAGATTTCATGGCTTCAAGCCACTTTGCGGAATCTGGGCTCACCATCGCTTCTTCATAGTTTGTAGGTTCATCATGATCTACGAGGTTCAGTAGTATCTTGTTCTGAAGTTTCATGATCATCATCATTAGCTTCCTCGCTAACTGGTGTAGGTGTCGCAGAAACAGTTTTCTGTGATGTACTACTTTCCAATAAGGGAGCAGGTACAGTTACCTCGTCAAGTTCTACTTTCCTCCCACTCACTTCTTTCGAGAGAAACTCCTTCTCCAGAAAGTTTCCGAATTTAGCAACAAAAGTCTTGCCTTCGGATCTGTGATAGAAGGTGTATCCAATAGTTTCCTTTGGATATCCTATGAAGACACATTTCTCCGATTTGGGTTCGAGCTTATCAGGTTGAAGGTTTTTCACATAAGCATCGCAGCCCCAAACTTTTAGAAACGACAACTTTGGTTTCTTGCCAAACCACAGTTCATAAGGCGTCGTCTCAACGGATTTTGATGGTGCCCTATTTAACGTGAATGCGGCCGTCTCTAGAGCGTACCCCCAAAACGGTAGCGGTAAATCAGTAAGAGACATCATAGATCGCACCATATCTAGGAAAGTACGATTACGACATTCGGACACGCCATTACGCTGTGGTGTTCCGGGTGGCGTGAGTTGCGAAACTATTCCACAATTTTTCAAATGTACTCCAAACTCGTAACTCAAATATTCTCCTCCACGATCAGATCATAGAAACTTTATTTTCTTGTTACGATGATTTTCAACTTCACTCTGAAATTCTTTGAACTTTTCAAACGTTTCAGACTTATGTTTCATTAAGTAGATATACCCATATCTGCTCAAATCATCTGTGAAGGTGAGAAAATAACGATATCCGCCACGAGCCTCAATATTCATCGGACCACATACATCTGTATGTATGATTTCCAACAAATCTGTTGCTCTCTCCATAGTACCGGAGAACGGCGTTTTGGTGATCTTGCCCATGAGGCACGGTTCGCAAGTACCAAGTGATTCATAATCAAGTGGTTCTAAAAGTTCATCAGTATGGAGTTTCTTCATGCGCTTTACACCGATATGACCTAAACGGCAGAGCCACAAATAAGTTGCACTATCATTATCAACTCTGCATCTTTTGGCTTCAACATTATGAATATGTGTGTTACTACTATCGAGATTCAACAAGAATAGACCACTCTTCAACGGTGCATGACCATAAAAGATATTACTCATATAAATAGAACAACCATTATTCTCTGATTTAAATGAATAACCGTCTCGCATCAAACAAGATCCAGAAATAATGTTCATGCTTAACGCTAGCACCAAATAACAATTATTTAGGTCTAATATTAATCCCGAAGGTAGATGTAGAGGTAGCGTGCCAACTGCGATCACATCGACTTTGGAACCGTTTCCCACGCGCATCGTCACCTCGTCCTTAACCAATCTTCGCTTGATCCGTAGTCCCTGTTTCGAGTTGCAAATATTAGCAACAGAACTAGTATCAAATACCCATGTGCTACTGCGAGCATTAGTAAGGTACACATCAATAACATGTATATCACATATACCTTTGTTCACCTTGCCATCCTTCTTATCCGCCAAATACTTCGGCCAGTTCCGCTTCCAGTGACCAGTCTGCTTGCAGTAGAAGCACTTAGTTTCAGGCTTAGGTCCAGACTTGGGTTTCTTCTCTTGAGCAGCAACTGGCTTGCTGTTCTTCTTGAAGTTCCCCTTCTTCTTTCCTTTGCCCTTTTTCTTGAAACTAGTGGTCTTGTTGACCATCAACACTTGATGCTCCTTCTTCATTTCTACCTCCGCAGCTTTCAGCATCGCGAAGAGCTCGGGAATAGTCTTATTCATCCCTTGCATATTATAGTTCATCACGAAGCTCTTGTAGCTTGGTGGCAGTGATTGGAGAATTCTGTCAATGACGCAATCATCTGGAAGATTAACTCCCAATTGAATCAAGTGATTATTATACCCAGACATTTTGAGTATATGCTCACTAACATAACTGTTTTCCTCCATCTCGCTGCTATAGAACTTATTGGAGACTTCATATCTCTCAATCCGGGCATTTTCTTGAAATATTAACTTCAACTCCTGGAACATCTCATATGCTCCATGACGTTCAAAACGTCGTTGAAGTCCCGATTCTAAGCCGTAAATCATGGCACACTGAACTATCGAGTAGTCATCAGCTTTGCTCTGCCAGACATTCATAACATCCGGCGTTGCTCCTGCAGCAGGCCTGGCACCCAGCGGTGCTTCCAGGACGTAATTCTTCTGTGCAGCAATGAGGATAATCCTCAAGTTACGGACCCAGTCCGTGTAATTGCTACCATCATCTTTCAACTTTGCTTTCTCAAGGAACGCATTAAAATTCAACGGAACAACAGCACGAGCCATCTATCTACAAACAAGCATAAACGAGCAAGATACTTATCAGGTACTAAGTTTCATGATAAATTTAAGTTCAGTTAATTTACTTAAAGAACTCCCACTTAGATAGACATCCCTCTAATCCTCTAAGTGATTACGTGATCCAAATCAACTAAACCATGTCCGATCATCACGTGAGATGGAGTAGTTTCATTGGTGAACATCATTATGTTGATCATATCTACTATATGATTCACGCTCGACCTTTTGGTCTCCGTGTTACGAGGCCATATCTGTATATGCTTGGCTCGTCAAGTATAACCTGAGTATTCCGCGTGTGCAACTGTTTTGCACCCGTTGTATTTGAACGTAGAACCTATCACACCCGATCATCACGTGGTGTCTCAGCACGAAGAACTTTCGCAAAGGTGCATACTCAGGGAGAACACTTCTTGATAATTAGTGAGAGATCATCTTATAATGCTACCGTCAATCAAAGCAAGATAAGATGCATAAAAGATAAACATCACATGCAATCAATATAAGTGATATGATCTGGCCATCATCATCTTGTGCTTGTGATCTCCATCTCCGAAGCATCTTCGTGATCACCATCGTCACCGGCATGACACCTTGATCTCCATCATAGCGTCGTTGTCGTCTCGCCAAGCTTGTGCTTCCACGACTATCGCTACCGTTTAGTGATAAATTAAAGCATTACATCGCGATTTCATTGCATACAATAAAGCAACAACCATATAGCTCCTGCCAGTTGCCGATAACTCGGTTACAAAACATGATCATCTCATACAATAAAATTAGCATCATGTCTTGACCATATCACATCACAACATGCCCTGCAAAAACAAGTTAGACGTCCTCTACTTTGTTGTTGCAAGTTTTACGTGGCTGCTACGGGCTTAAGTAAGAACCAATCTCACCTACGCATCAAAACCACAACGATAGTTTGTCAATTTGACTCCGTTTTAACCTTCGAAAGGACCAGGCGTAGCCACACTTGGTTCAACTAAAGTTGAAGAAACTGTCACCCACAAGCCACCTCTGTGCAAAGCACGTCGGGAGAACCGGTCTCGCGTAAGCGTACGCGTAATGTCGGTCTGGGCCACCTCATCCAACAATACCGCCGAACCAAAGTATGACATGCTGGTAGGCAGTATAACTTATATCGCCCACAACTCACTTGTGTTCTACTCGTGCATATAACATCAACATATAAAACCTAGGCTCGGATGCGACTGTTGGGGAACATAGTAATTTCAAAAAAATTCCTACGCACATGCACGATCATGTGATGCATAGCAACGAGAGGGGGGAGTGTGATCTACATACCTAGTAGATCGACAATGGAAGCGTTTGGTTGATGTAGTCGTACGTCTTCACGGCCCGACCGATCAAGCACCGAAACTACGGCACCTCCGAGTTTTAGCACACGTTCAGCTCGATGACGATCCCCGGACTCCGATCCAGCAAAGTGTCGGGGAAGAGTTCCGTCAGCACGACGGCGTGGTGACGATCTTGATGCACTACTGCAGCAGGGCTTCGCCTAAACTCCGCTACAATATTATCGAGGACTATGGTGGCTGGGGGCGCCGCACACGGCTAAGGAAAAGATCACGTGGATCAACTTGTGTCTCTAGGGTGCCTCTGCCTCAGTATATAAAGGACCAAAGGGGGGAGGCTGGCCGGCCACATAGGGCGCGCCAGGAGAGTCCTACTCCCTCTGGGAGTAGGATTCCCCCCCCCCCAATCCTAGTTGGAATAGGACTTGTGGAGGGGGGAAAAGAGAGAGAGGGGCCGGCCTCCTCTCCTTGTCCAATTCGGACCAAGGGAGGGGAGGGGCGCGCGGCCCATGTAGGGCTGCCTCTTCTCTTTTCCACTAAGGCCCATCATGGCCCATTTAGCTCCCGGGGGGTTCCGGTAACCTCCCGGTACTCTGGTAAAATCCCGATTTCACCCGGAACACTTCCGATATCCAAACATAGGCTTCCTATATATCAATCTTTATGTCTCGACCATTTCGAGACTCCTCGTCATGTCCGTGATCACATCCGGGACTCTGAACAACCTTCGGTACATCAAAATGCATAAACTCATAATATAACTGTCATCGTAACCTTAAGCGTGCGGACCCAACGGGTTCGAGAACAATGTAGACATGACCGAGACATGTCTCCAGTCAATAACCAATAGCGGGACCTGGATGCCCATATTGGCTCCTACATATTCTACGAAGATCTTTATCGGTCAGACCGCATAACAACATACGTCGTTCCCTTTGTCATTGGTATGTTACTTGCCCGAGATTCGATCGTCGGTATTCCAATACCTAGTTCAATCTCGTTGCCGGCAAGTCTCTTTACTCGTTCTGTAATACATCATCCCGCAACTAACTCATTTAGTTGCAATGCCTACAAGGCTTAAGTGATGTGCATTACCGAGAGGGCCCAGAGATACCTCTCCGACAATCGGAGTGACAAAACCTAATCTCGAAATACGCCAACCCAACATGTACCTTTGGAGACACCTGTAGTACTCCTTTATAATCACCCAGTTACGTTGTGACGTTTGGTAGTACCCAAAGTGTTCCTCCGGTAAACGGGAGTTGCATAATCTCATAGTTATGGGAACAAGTATATGCCATGAAGAAAGCAATAGCAACATACTAAACGATAGGGTGCTAAGCTAATGGAATGGGTCATGTCAATCAGATCATTCTCTTAATGATGTGATCCCGTTTATCAAATAACAACTCATTATTCATGGTTAGGAAACATAACCATCTTTGATTAACGAGGTAGTCAAGTAGAGGCATACTAGTGACACTTTGTTTGTCTATGTATTCACACATGTATTATGTTTCCGGTTAATACAATTCTAGCATGAATAATAAACATTTATCATGATTATAAGGAAATAAGTAATAACTTTATTATTGCCTCTAGGGCATATTTCC
This sequence comes from Triticum urartu, assembly GCF_003073215.2. Lineage (NCBI taxonomy): Eukaryota > Viridiplantae > Streptophyta > Magnoliopsida > Poales > Poaceae > Triticum > Triticum urartu. Next base: position 651,123,851 of record NC_053023.1, on the reverse strand, counting down.
TTCAGGTGGCCGGCCCGGAGGCGCTCCCCATGGCGTGGTGGTGGCCGGACCAGGCGACGGCGGCGGCCGTGGCTCCGCCGGCCGTGGCGCTCGGGTTTGAGAGATAAGGGAGAGAGAGGGGGGAGAAGAGAGATAAGGGAGAGAGATATTACTTACATGTGGGACCCAGCTGTAAGTTAAACGGTCAAACAAACGGTCTGTTTAGGAGCGGGCCCGACCTGTCATAAACGGGATTAATTCTAAGTCAAATGGTCATTTGGTTTTTTGGAGCAACAAAACAATTTTGTGGTAGTTTTTTGAAAAGGTTAAAAAAGCGGTAGTTTTTTCGAACGATGACCCGTAGGGATGTAAACGGATCGGATCGTATAGGATAATGTCTTTACCATATCCTTGACCATATTTTTTTGTCAGATTCGGCGCGGATCGGAGAATGACCGGATGCGGATTCGAATACCGATTATACCGGACTACGAATTCGGAGCGGAAGCGGAGCGGACTCGGACTGAAAACGGGTAAAAAATCTATGTACGTATTTTCCCTAATATATATCTATCATGATCTATGCAAAGAAGAATAGTATATAAGTAACCAATCAATTGTCACTCATCAATGAAATTAATAGCTTACACGCTGCAGCAAGCAAGACATTAGACATCATAGTTTCATAGTGTTCTCTAGTCCATAATAAAAATCTATTTAAATATTAGGTAAGTGAGCTTGTACAGTATGTGTTCTCAATTCAATTGGCTACACTTGTACGTACATGTGATGTGTACAGTCGTACCACGATGCTATTAGGGTTGGGGTTATATGATATCTATATGTGGTGATTTTAATCAGTGGCCTAATTGGGTATTTGGGCTTGTCGATTGGACCAAATTTATTGGATAATCCTATTTGATAACGCCGGATAATCCACATCCCTCGAATATTATTGATACCATATCCGCGATCATATTCATCGGATATCCGCTTGACAAAAATCTGTATCCGCATCCGTATCCATGAATTGGGGAAAGTGCATACCATATCCTTAAAAAGGATGCGGATGCGGATTCGGAACAGAAATTATCCGTACCATTTATATCCCTAATGACCCGTAGTGTGATAGTTTTTTGCTATTCACTCCCTTCCAGCTGTTGCCGCCACCGCCTCCTCCGGTCCTCCCATCTCCATCCTTCGCCTCGGCAACGTCCGCAAAGGAGCAGAGCGGTCGGCAGCAGATCGGCGCATCATGGGAGCAGACACGGCGGCCGTCAAGGTACAAATCAGAGCGAAGTCGGTGCGGCAGACGGGCGAGATCTGGAGAGTGGTGTTCTCTTTCGAAATCTCCTAGCGCCGGCGCCTCCACTTCTCTCCTCCTCATCTCCTGGCGCGCAGATATCTTATCTTTCTCCCTCCTCTGCCGCTGCAACTCCATGTGCGTGTTCGCTGTTGATTAGTGTGTGTTCTATGAATCCAATCCTTCAGTCTGCAGTGGGTGCTTTGGGGTTTCTGTAGGGACAAGGAGAGGATCTGTGATGCGTAGATCGCCGGGTCGCACCACTAAGCCAGCGATGGCTTCGCGGACCAGCTGTCGGAGATCGCCGAGGCCACCAGGGGCAAGGAAACCCTCTTGCAGTGCGCCTTCAGTCAGGTGAGGTCCCATCCTTCTTCAAAATTCATCTCATATATGTACCTTCTTGATTCCTCCAACATTACTTGCTAAGCCAAGCAAGGTAGTAGTATACTAGAAGAAAAATTACTTTTTGTGGATGCCCATAGGTAACAGAAAGCCACGAGTGGTCAGGATCAACAAATGACATGTGGAGCTTCATATTCAGTTATTTGTTAGCTACTTGCTTGCTTCAAATGTCTACATACTATAGGAATTAAGGTTTTGTTGTCTCTATTTCATAGATTTCATTGTATATACATGTAGATAACTTCAGCATGAGAGCAAGAGTTTGGAGCAGATGCAACACATTCGGTTGCTCCTGCACTGTATAGATGCATGTTTTTGTAGGTGATTGTTCATCTTTTAGTCAATTTCCTTATAGTTGTAGTTCAGACACAACTTTCCATGTTGTCAACCAGAAAAAAAAACTATTTATTGGAACCATTAGATCATGGACCTCAATAAATCTCGAACGTTCGGAATTTAAGCATGTCATCCCGAACGGTTTTTGATGGCAACTTTAGTTGCTGCGAGGTGACAACTTTAGTTGTTAACACATGGCAACTTTGTTCCAGTTCGATTTTTTGTCAGAAAATTGCCATGTTTGTCAACATCGCCTTAACTAAAGTTGCCGTGCAAAGTGTTCGGATTAGCATGCTTAAAAATGGAACGTTTGGGATTTATCTATTTCGTAGATTATTAGTAGATGTAGTCATTATATTTCTACACAGGGGACGAACTAAAGTAAAGAAACCCATCCTTTTTAATTCATGTAAAGTTCATGTATGTAATGAGGTGGCACTCTTAAAAGGTGAAAATTATGCAATATTAACCCCTTTCTTTTGTCAGTTCTAAATATTTTTTGTGGTCCGTACTTTGCCAATGAATCTCATATCCCAATACTTAGCTATAACCATTGTCACTACACTCATATGAATGGTTACAAATTACATGTTTGTAGATTTTTCAACTTAGCAGAATTAATATGTTGATGGAAGGGGAAGCCATCAATTTCGGGGACAATGCTCACAGGGACAACACCGTTAGGCATGGTGATGGCACTAGATGTGATGAAGGGTATAGTGGCCAGGATCAACAAATGACCTGTGGAGCTTCATATTCAGCTATTTATTAGCTACTTGCTTGCTTCAAATATCTACATACTATAGACTATTTCCTAGATTTTACTGTATACATGCAGATAAATTATTCAATTTGTTGGACAATGAACATGTTTTAAGAATAAAAGTGGATATTATGGTGTGCGTTGATACGTCTCCAACGTATCTATAATTTTTGATTGCTCCATGCTATATTATCTACTGTTTTGGACTATATTGGGCTTTATTTTCCACTTTTATATTACTTTTGGGACTAACCTATTAACCGGAGGCCCAGCCCAGAATTGTTGTTTTTTGCCTATTTCAGTGTTTTGAAGAAACGGGATATCAAACGGAGTCCAAATGCAATGAAACCTTCGGGAACACGATTTTCTCACCGAATATGATCCAGGAGACTTGGACCCCACGTCAAGAAAGAAGAGAGGCGGACATGAGGGTGGAGGGCGCCCCCCCCTAGGGCGCGCCCCCTGCCTCATGGGCCCCCCGAAGCTCCACCGACATACTCCTTCCTCCTATATATACCTACGTACCCCAAACGATCAGATACAGAGCCAAAAACCTAATTCCACCGCCGCAACCTTCTGTACCCACGAGATCCCATCTTGGGGCCTGTTCCGGAGCTCCGCCGGAAGGGGAATCCACCACGGAGGGCTTCTACATCATCACCATAGCCCCTCCGATGAAGTGTGAGTAGTTTACCTCAGACCTTCGGGTCCATAATTAGTAGCTAGATGGCTTCTTCTCTCTTTTTGGATCTCAATACAATGTTCTCCCCCTCTCTCGTGGAGATCTATTCGATGTAATCTTCTTTTTGTGGTGTGTTTGTTGAGATCGATGAATTGTGGGTTTATGATCAAGTTTATCTATGAACAACATTTGAATCTTCTCTGAATTCTTTTATGTATGATTGGTTATCTTTGCAAGTCTCTTCGAATTATCAGTTTGGTTTGGCCTACTAGATTGGTTTTTCTTGCCATGGGAGAAGTGCTTAGCTTTGGGTTCAATCTTGCGGTGTCCTTTCCCAGTGACAAAAGGGGCAGCAAGGAACGTATTGTAGTGTTGCCATCGAGGATAACAAGATGGGGTTTTTATCATATTGCATGAATTTATCCCTCTACATCATGTCATCTTGCTTAAGGCGTTACTCTGTTTTTAACTTAATACTCTAGATGCATGCTGGATAGCGGTCGATGAGTGGAGTAATAGTAGTAGATGCAGGCAGGAGTCGGTCTACTTGTCTCGGACGTGATGCCTATATACATGATCATACCTAGATATTCTCATAACTATGCTCAATTCTGTCAATTGCTCAACAGTAATTTGTTCACCCACCATAGAATACTTATGCTCTTGAGAGAAGCCACTAGTGAAATCTATGGCCCCGGGTCTATTCTCATCATATCAATCTTCAATCACTTTATTATTGCTTTGCTTTTTTACTTTGCTTTTATTTTACCTTGCATCTTTATATCAAAAATACCAAAAATATTATCTATCATCTCTATCAGATCTCACTCTTGTAAGTGACCATGAAGGGATTGACAACCCCTGATCGCGTTGGTTGCGTTGAGCTATTTGTTTTGTGTAGGTACGAGGGACTTGCTTGTAGCCTCCTACTAGATTGATACCTTGGTTCTCAAAAACTGAGGGAAATACTTACTCTACTCTGCTGCATCACCCTTTCCTCTTCAAGGAAATCCAACGAAGTGCTCAAGACGTAGTAGGAAGATTTCCGGCGTCGTTGCCGGGGAGTCTATGCAAAAGTCAACATACCAAGTACCCATCACAATCCCTTATCTCTCGCATTACATTATTTGCCATTTGCCTCTCGTTTCCTCTCCCCCACTTCACCCTTGCTGTTTTATTCTCCCTTTTTCCGTTCGCCTTGATGTCTTTCTTGGCTCGTTTTCTCGCTTGGTTGAAATAGTTGAGCATTTATTCCTAAACAGAGAAGCTAATATCTATGGATCATATTCCGCTTGCCAATCTTTTTAAGAGATCCAATTATGATGAACCAATTCCTAGTGATTTGGATGCACTAGATTATCTTTATAAGCTTTTGCCTGAAATCCATAAATCTGAAAATTGTGATGAAGTGCTTCATGATAGATCTTTGAATAAAAAGCATGATTGCAATGATTTTATTATAAATATTGATGTAAATTATGCTAATAATATGCAAAACCCTAATCTTGGGGATGCTAGTTTTTCTATGTCCGATAGTCATGACTAGGGAGATTCTTCTTATGATCTTGAAAATTTATTTAAGCCCCATGATGAATATAAGATTGATAATAGTGTTTGCAATAATATTGAAAGTGGGTTTGGAAGAGTGTCAACTTTAGATCCCACATATTTGGATAACATTCAATCTTATGAAATTTTTGATAAAAGTGGGCTTGGAGAAATCATGACTTTAGTTAATGATAATCCCACTATTTTGGAAGAGTGTCAACTTCACATGCATGTGGATCGTGTTGAGAATATGTTGTGTGATAGCTATATTGTTGAATTTTCTTATGATCCTACATGTAATTATTATGAGAGAGGAAAATATGGTTATAGAAATTTTCATGTTACTAAATTACCTCTCGTTATGTTGAGGTTGCTATTGTTCCTTTCCACTTCCTTGCATATGCTAGTTTTTGCTTGCTATGATAATTTGTTTGCCTATAATATGCCTATGCATAGGAAGTATGTTATACTTAAGTGTGTTTGTCACATGTTTTATGATGCTCTCTTTGTGCCTCAATTCTTGCCTTTCATGTGAGCATCATTGAAATCTCAGTGCCTAGCTAAAAAGGCTTTAAAGAAAAGCGTTTGTTGGGAGACAACCCAATATTTTACCTTGCTGCTTAGTAATAAATAATCCATATACCTTCTATTTAGATGTGGTTTTATGTTTTAATTAGTGTTTGTGCCAAGTTAAACCTATAGGATCTTCTTGGATGATAGTTATCTGATCTTGCTGTAATTTCCAGAAACTTTCTGTTCATGAAAACAATTGTTGAAAATCACCAGAACGTGATAAAATAGTCATTCCAATTGCTGATGATCAATAAACAAATTTCCTAGGTCGTACTATTTTGGATGATTTTTTGGAGTTCCAGAAGTTTGCGTTAGTTACAGATTACTACAGACTGTTCTGTTTTTGAAAGATTCTGTTTTTTCGTGTGTTGTTTGCTTATTTTGATGAATCTAGGGCTAGTAAAATAGTTTCTAAACCATAGAGAAGTTGGAATACAGTAGGCTTAACACCAATATAAATAAATAATGAGTTCATTATAGTACCTTGACGTGATCTTTTGTTTCCTTTCGCTAACGGAGCTTATGATATTTCTGTTGAGTTTTGTGTTGTGAAGTTTTCAAGTTTTGGGTGAAATCTTTTGATGGATCATGGAACAATGAGTGGCAAGAGCATAAGCTTGCATGCCTGCAGGTCGACTCTAGAGGATCCCCGGGTACCGAGCTCGAATTCGCCCTATAGTGAGTCGTATTACAATTCACTGGCCGTCGTTTTACAACGTCGTGACTGGGAAAACTTTACTTGGAGCTATATTTTTATTCACCACATATGATATGTGTTTTGCTTGGAGCATGTTGTATGACTTGAGTCTTTACTTTTTAGTTTACCACACTCATACTTGCTGTACACACCTTTTGAGAGAGCCATACATGAATTGGAATTTGTTAGAATACTCTATGTGCTTCACTTATATCTTTTGAGCCTTATAGTTTTGCTCTATGTGCTTCACTTATATCTTTTGAGCTATATAGTTTTTGCTCTAGTGCTTCACTTATATCTTTTAGAGCACGGTGGTGGATTTGTTTTAAAGAAATTATTGATCTCTCATGCTTCACTTAGATTATTTGAGAGTCTTAAATAGCATGGTAATTTGCTTAATAATTCTAATATGCTTGGTATTCAAGATTTGTAAAACTTTCTTTTGAGTGCGTTGAATACTAAGAAAAGTTCGATGCTTGATAATTGTTTTGAAATATGAAGATGGTGATATTAGAGTCATGCTAGTTGAGTAGTTATGAATTTGAGAAATGCTTGTGTTAAAGTTTGTGATTCCCATAGCATGCACGTATGGTGAATCGTTATGTGATGAAGTCGGAGCATGATTTATTATTGATTGTCTTTCTTATGAGTGGCGGTCGGGGATGAGCGATGGTCTTTTCCTACCAATCTATCCCCCTAGGATCATGCGCGTAATACTTTGCTTTGATAACTTATAGATTTTTGCAATAAGTATATGAGTTCTTTAAGACTAATGCTGAGTCCATGGATTATACACACTTTTCCTTCTTTCCACCATTGCTAGCCGCTCTAATACCGCACACCTTTCGCCGGTATCATACACCCACCATATACCTTCCTCAAAACAGCCACCATACCTACCTATCATGGCATTTTCATAGCCATTCCGAGATATATTCCATACAACTCTCCACCGTTCCGTTTATTATGACACGCTCCACCATTGTCATATTGCTTAGCATGATCATGTAGTTGACATTGTATTTGTGGCAAAGCCACCGTTCATAATTCTTTCATACATGTCTCTCTTGATTCACTGCATATCCCGGTACACCGCCGGAGGCATTCATATAGAGTCATATTTTGTACTAAGTATCGAGTTCTAATTGTTGAGTTGTAAGAAAAATAAAAGTGTGATGATCATCATTCTTAGAGCATTGTCCCAAGTGAGGAAAGGATGATGGAGACTATGATTCCCCCACAAGTCGGAATGAGACTCCAGACGAAAAAAAATAAAAAATAAAGAAAAGAGGCCATAAAAAAGAGAAAAGTGTTGGGGAACGTAGTAATTTTAAAAAAATTCCTACGCACACGCAAGATCATGGTGATGCATAGCAACGAGAGGGGAGAGTGTTGTCTACATACCCTCATAGACCGACAGCGGAAGCGTTATGTCAACGCGGTTGATGTAGTCGTACGTCTTCACGGCCCGACCGATCAAGCACCGAAACTACGGCACCTCCGAGTTCTAGCACACGTTCAGCTCGATGACGATCCCCGGACTCCGATCCAACAAAGTGTCGGGGAAGAGTTCCGTCAGCACGACGGTGTGGTGACGATCTTGATGTTCTACTGTCGCAGGGCTTTGCCTAAGCACCGCTACAATATTATCGAGGATTATGGTGGAGGGGGGCACCGCACACTTGTGTGTCTAGAGGTGCCCCCTGCCCCCGTATATAAAGGAGCAAGGGGGGAGGCCGGCCGGCCCTTGTGGGCGTGCCAAGGAGGAGGAGTCCTCCTCCTAGTAGGAGTAGGACTCCCCTCTTTCCTACTCCTACTAGGAGGGGGAAAGGAAGGGGGAGAGGGATAAGGAAAGGGGGGCGCCGCCCCCCCTCTCCTAGTCCAATTCGGACCAGAGGGGGAGGGGCGTGCGGCCCACCCTCGCCGCCCCTCTCTCTCTCCACTAGGGCCCATAAGGCCCATTACTTCTCCCGGGGGGGTTCCGGTAACCCTCCGGCACTCCGGTTTTCTCCGAAATCACCCGGAACACTTCCGGTGTCCGAATATAGACGTCCAATATATCAATCTTTATGTCTCGACCATTTAGAGACTCCTCGTCATGTCCGTGATCACATCCGGGACTCCGAACAAACTTCGGTACATCAAAATATATAAACTCATAATGAAACTGTCATCGTAACGTTAAGCGTGCGGACCCTACGGGTTCGAGAACAATGTAGACATGACCGAGACACGTCTCCGGTCAATAACCAATAGCGGAACCTGGATGCTCATATTGGCTCCTACATATTGTACGAAGATCTTTATCGGTCAGACCGCATAACAACATACGTTGTTCCCTTTGTCATCGGTATGTTACTTGCCCGAGATTCGATCGTCGGTATCTCAATACCTAGTTCAATATCGTTACCGGCAAGTCTCTATACTCGTTTCTGTAATACATCATCTCGCAACTAACTCATTAGTTGCAATGCTTGCAAGGCTTATTGATGTGCATTACCAAGAGGGCCCAGAGATACCTCTCCGACAATCAGAGTGACAAATCCTAATCTCGAAATACGCCAACCCAACATGTACCTTTGGAGACACCTGTAGAGCTCCTTTATAATCACCCAGTTACGTTGTGACATTTGGTAGCACACAAAGTGTTCCTCCGGCAAACGGGAGTTGCATAATCTCATAGTCATAGGAACATGTATAAATCATGAAGAAAGCAATAGCAACATACTAAACGATCGGGTGCTAAGCTAATGGAATGGGTCATGTCAATCACATAATTCTCCTAATGATGTGATCCCGTTAATCAAATGACAACACATGTCTATGGTTAGGAAACATAACCATCTTTTAACGAGCTAGTCAACTAGAGGCATACTAGTGACACTCTGTTTGCCTATGTATTCACACATGTATTATGTTTCTGGTTAATACAATTCTAGCATGAATAATAAACATTTATCATGAAATAAGGAAATAAATAATAAATTTTTATTGCCTCTAGGGCATATTTCCTTCAGTCTCCCACTTGCACTAGAGTCAATAATTTAGTTCACATTGCCATGTGATTTAACACCAATAGTTCACATCATCATGTGATTAACACCCATAGTTCACATCGTTATGTGACCAACACTCAAAGGGTTTACTTGAGTAATAATCTAGTTCACATTGCTTTGTGATTTAACACCCAAAGAGTACTAAGGTGTGATCATGTTTTGCCTGTGAGAGAAGTTCAGTCAACGGGTCTGCCATATTCAGATCCGTATGTATTTTGCAAATTTCTATGTCAACAATGCTCTGCACGAAGCTACTATAGCTAATTACTCCCACTTTCAATATGTATCCAGATTGAGACTTAGAGTCATCTAGATCAGTGTCGAAATTTGCATCGATGTAACCCTTTACGACGAACCTTTTTGTCATGTCCATAATCGAGAAACATATCCTTATTCCACTAAGGATAATTTTGACCGCTGTGCAGTGATCTTCTCCTAGATCACTATTGTACTCCCTTGCCAAAAACAGTGTAAGGTATACAATAGATCTGGTACACAACATGGCATACTTTATAGAACCTATGGCTGAGGCATAGGGAATGACTTTCATTCTCTTTCTATCTTCTGCCATGGTCGGGTTTTGAGTCTTGCTCAACTTCACACCTTGTAACATAGGCAAGAATCCTTTCTTTGCTTGATCCATTTTGAACTTCTTCAAAAACTTTGTCAAGATATGTGCTTTGTGAAAGTCCAATTAAGCATCTTGATCTATCTCTATAGATCTTAATGCCCAATATGTAAGCAGCTTCACCGAGGTCTTTCATTGAAAAACTCTTATTCAAGTATCCTTTTATGCTATCCAGAAATTCTACATCATTTCCGATTAGCAATATGTTATCCACATATAATATCAGAAATGCTACAGAGCTCCCACTCACTTTCTTGTAAATACAGGCTTCTCCAAAATTTTATACAAAACCAAATGCTTTGATCACACTTATCAAAGCGTTTATTCCAACTCCGAGAGGCTTGCACCAGTCCGTAAATGGGTCGCTGGAGCTTGCACACTTTGTTAGCTCCCTTTGGATCGACAAAACCTTCCGGCTGCATCATATACAACTCTTCTTCCAGAAATCCATTCAGGAATGCAGTTTTGACATCCATCTGCCAAATTTCACAATCATAAAATGCGGCAATTGCTAACATGATTCGGTCAGACTTAAGCATCGCTACGGGTGATAAGGTCTCATCGTAGTCAACCGCTTGAACTTGTCGAAAACCTTTTGCGACAAGTCGAGCTTTGTAGATAGTAACACTACTATCAATGTCCATCTTCCTCTTGAAGATCCATTTACTTGCCGATCATCGGGCAAGTCAATCAAAGTCCATACTTTGTTCTCACTTTGTTCTCATACATGGATCCCATCTCAGATTTCATGGCTTCAAGCCATTTTGCGGAATCTGGGCTCACCATCGCTTCTTCATAGTTCGTAGGTTCATCATGATCTAGTAGCATGACTTCCAGAACAGGATTACCGTACCACTCTGGTGCGGATCTTACTCTGGTTGATCTACGAGGTTCAGTAGTACTTGTTCTGAAGTTTCATGATCATCATCATTAGCTTCCTCACTAATTGGTGTAGGTGTCACAGAAACCGGTTTCTGTGATGTACTACTTTCCAATAAGGGAGCAGGTACAGTTACCTCATCAAGTTCTACTTTCCTCCCACTCACTTCTTTCGAGAGAAACTCCTTCTCTAGAAAGGATCCATTCTTAGCAACGAATTTCTTGCCTTCGGATCTGTGATAGAAGGTGTACCAACTGTCTTCTTTGGGTATCCTATGAAGACACATTTCTCCGATTTGGGTTTGAGCTTATCAGGATGAAACTTTTCTTATAAGCATTGCAACCCCAAATTTTAAGAAACGACAACTTTGGTTTCTTGCCAAACCACAATTCATACAGTGTCGTCTCAACGGACTTAGATGGTGCCCCTTTTTAACGTGAATGCAGCTGTCTCTAATGCATGATCCCAAAACGATATTGGTAAATCGGTAAGAAACATCATAGATTGTACTATATCCAATAAAGTACGGTTATGACGTTCGGACACACAATTATGTTGTGGTGTTCCAGGTGGCATGAGTTTGTGAAACTATTCCACATTGTTTTAATTAAAGACCAAACTCGTAACTCAAATATTCATCTCTGCGATCAGATCGTAGAAACTTTATTTTCTTGTCACGATGATTTTCCACTTCACTCTGAAATACTTTGAACTTTTCAGACTTATGTTTCATCAAGTAGATATACTCATATCTGCTCAAATCATCTGTGAAGGTCAGAAAATAACGATACCCGCCGCGAGCCTCAACACTCATCGGATCGCATACATCAGTATGTATTATTTCCAATAAGTCAGTTGCTCGCTCCATTGTTCTGGAGAACGGCGTTTTAGTCATCCTGCCCATGAGGCATGGTTCGCAGGTATCAAGTGATTCATAATCAAGTGATTCCAAGTGATTCCAAAATCCCATCAGCATGGAGTTTCTTCATGCGCTTTACACCAATATGACCTAAACGGCAGTGCCACAAATAAGTTGCACTATCATTATTAACTTTGCATATTTTGGCTTCAATATTATGAATATGTGTATCACTACAATCGAGATCCAACAAACCATTTTCGTTGGTGTGTATGACCATAGAAGGTTTTATTCATGTAAACAGAACAACAATTGTTGTCTAACTTAAATGAATAACCGTATTGCAATAAACATGATCAAATCATATTCATGCTCAACGCAAACACCAAATAACACTTACTTAGGTTCAACACTAATCTCAAAAGTATAGGGAGTCTGTGATGATGATCATATCAATCTTGGAACCACTTCCAACACACATCGTCACTTCACCCTTAACTAGTCCCTGTTTATTCTGCAACTCACGTTTCGAGTTACTAATCTTAGCAACTGAACTAGTATCAAATACTGAGGGGTTGCTATAAACACTAGTAAAGTACACATCAATAACATGTATATTGAACATACTTATGTTCACTTTGCCATCCTTCTTATCCGCCAATCACTTGGGGTAGTTCCGCTTCCAATGACCAGTCCCTTTGCAGTAGAAGCACTTAGTCTCAGGCTTAGGACCAGACTTGGGCTTCTTCATTTGAGCAGCAACTTTCTTGCTGTTTTTCTTGAAGTTCCCCTTTTTCCCTTTGCCCTTTTCTTGAAACTAGTGGTCTTGTCCACCATCAACACTTGATGTTTTTCTCGATTTCTACCTTCGTCAATTTCAGCATTACGAAGAGCTTGGGAATCGTTTCCGTTATCCCTTGCATATCATAGTTCATCACGAAGTTATACTAACTTGGTGATGGTGACTAGAGAATACTGTCAATCACTATTTTATCTGGAAGATTAACTCCCACTTGATTCAAGCGATTGTAGTACCCAGACAATCTGAGCACATGCTCACTAGTTGAGCGATTCTCCTCCATCTTTTAGCTATAGAACTTGTTGGAGACTTCATATCTCTCAACTCGGGTATTTGCTTGAAATATTAACTTCAACTCCTGGAACATCTCATATGGTCCATGCCGTTCAAAACGTCTTTGAAGTCCCGATTCTAAGCCGTTAAGCATGGTGCACTAAACTATCAAGTAGTCATCATATTGAGCTAGCCAAACGTTCATAACGTCTGCATCTGCTCCTGCAATAGGTCTGTCACCTAGCGGTGCATCAAGGACATAATTCTTCTGTGCAGCAATGAGGATAAACCTCAGATCACGGATCCAATCCGCATCATTGCTACTAACATCTTTCAACACAATTTTCTCTAGGAACATATCAAAATAAACATATGAAAGCAACAATGCGAGCTATTGATCTACAACATAATTTGCAAAATACTACCAGGACTAAGTTCATAATAAATTTAAGTTCGATTAATCATATTACTTAAGAACTCCCACTTAGATAGACATCTCTCTAGTCATCTAAGTGATCACGTGATCCAAATCAACTAAACCATGTCTGATCATCACGTGAGATGGAGTAGTTTCAATGGTGAACATCACTATGTTGATCATATTTACTATATGATTCACGCTCGACCTTTCGGTCTCCGTGTTCCGAGGCCATATCTGTATATGCTAGGCTCGTCAAGTTTAACCTGAGTATTCCGCGTGTGCAACTGTTTTGCACCTGTTGTATTTGAACGTAGAGCCTATCACACTCGATCATCACGTGGTGTCTCAGCACAAAGAACTTTCGCAACGGTGCATACTCAGGGAGAACACTTCTTGATAATTAGTGAGAGATCATCTTAAAATGCTACCGTCAAACTAAGCAAAATAAGATGCATAAAAGATAAACATCACATGCAATCAATATAAGTGATATGATATGGCCATCATCATCTTCTGCTTGTGATCTCCATCTTTGAAGCACCGTCATGATCACCATCGTCACCGGCGCGACACCTTGATCTCCATCGTAGCATCGTTGTCGTCTCGCAAATCTTATGCTTCTACGACTATCGCTACCATTTAGTGATAAAGTAAAGTATTACAGGGCGATTGCATTGCATACAATAAAGCAACAACCATATGGCTCCTGCCAGTTGTCGATAACTCGGTTACGAAACATGATCATCTCATACAATAAAATTTAAGCATCATGTCCTGACCATATCACATCACAACATGCCCTGCAAAAACAAGTTAGACGTCCTCTACTTTGTTTGTTGCAAGTTTTACGTGGCTGCCAAGGGCTTTAAGCAAGAACCAATCTTACCTACGCATCAAAACCACAATGATAGTTTGTCAAGTTGGTGATGTTTTAACCTTCGCAAGGACCGGGCGTATCCACACTCGGTTCAACTAAAGTTGGAGAAACTGACACCCGCCAACCACCTGTGTGCAAAGCACGGCGGTAGAACCAGTCTCGCGTAAGCGTACGCGTAATGTCGGTCCGGGCTGCTTCATCCAACAATACCGCCGAACCAAAGTATGACATGCTGGTAAGCAGTATGACTTATATCGCCCACAACTCACTTATGTTCTACTCGTGCATATAACATCAACACATAAAACCTAGGCTCAGATGCCACTGTTGGGGAACGTAGTAATTTCAAAAATTTCCTACGCACACGCAAGATCATGGTGATGCATAGCAACGAGAGGGGAGAGTGTTGTCTACGCACCCTCATAGACCGACAGTGGAAGCGTTATGATAACGCGGTTGATGTAGTCGTACGTCTTCACGGCCCGACCGATCAAGCACCGAAACTACGACACCTCCGATTTCTTGCACACGTTCAGCTCGAAGACGATCCCCGGACTCCGATCCAGCAAAGTGTCGGGGAAGAGTTCCGTCAGCACGACGGCGTGGTGACGATCTTGATGTTCTACCGTCGCAGGGCTTCGCCTAAGCACCGCTACAATATTATCAAGGATTATGGTGGAGTGGGGCACCGCGCACGGCTAAGAGAACGATCACGAAGATCAACTTGTGTGTCTAGAGGTGCCCCCTGCCCCTGTATATAAAGGAGCAAGGGGGAAGGCCAGCCGGCCCTTGTGGGCATGCCAAGGAGGAGGAGTCCTCCTCCTAGTAGGAGTAGGACTCCCCTCTTTCCTACTCCTACTAGGAGGGGGAAAGGAAGGGGGAGAGGGAGAAGGAAAGGGGGGCGCCGCCCCCCTCTCCTAGTCCAATTCGGACCAGAGGGGGAGGGGGCGCGCGGCCCACCCTGGCCGCCCCTCTCTCTCTCTCCACTAGGGCCCATAAGGCCCATTACTTCTCCCCGGGGGGTTCCGGTAACCCTCCAGCACTCTGGTTTTCTCCGAAATCACCCGGAACACTTCCGGTGTCCGAATATAGCCGTCCAATATATCAATCTTTATGTCTCGACCATTTTGAGACTCCTCTTCATGTCCGTGATCACATCCAGGACTCCGAACAAACTTCGGTACATCAAAATATATAAACTCATAATGAAACTGTCATCGTAACGTTAAGCATGCGGACCCTACGGGTTCGAGAACAATGTAGACATGACCGAGACACGTCTCCGGTCAATAACCAATAGCGGAACCTGGATGCTCATATTGGCTCCTACATATTCTACGAAGATCTTTATCGGTGAGACCGCATAACAACATACATTGTTCCCTTTGTCATCGGTATGTTACTTGCCCGAGATTCGATCGTCGGTATCTCAATACCTAGTTCAATCTCGTTACCGGCAAGTCTCTTTACTCGTTTCTGTAATACATCATCTCGCAACTAACTCATTAGTTGCAATGCTTGCAAGGCTTATGTGATGTGAATTACCGAGAGGGCCCAGAGATACCTCTCCGACAATTGGAGTGACAAATCCCAATCTCGAAATACGCCAACCCAACATGTACCTTTGGAGACACCTGTAGAGCTCCTTTATAATCACCCAGTTATGTTGTGACGTTTGGTAGCACACAAAGTGTTCCTCCGGCAACCGGGAGTTGCATAATCTCATAGTCATAGGAACATGTATAAGTCATGAAGAAAGCAATAGCAACATACTAAACGATCGGGTGCTAAGCTAATGGAATGGGTCATGTAAATCACATCATTCTCCTAATGATGTGATCCCATTAATCAAATGACAACACATGTCTATGGTTAGGAAACATAACCATCTTCGATTGACGAGCTAGTCAAGTAGAGGCATACTAGTGACACTCTGTTTGCCTATGTATTCACACATGTATTATGTTTCCGGTTAATACAATTCTAGCATGAATAATAAACATTTATCATGAAATAAGGAAATAAATAATAACTTTATTATTGCCTCTAGGACATATTTCCTTCAAAAAGGCCCAAACAAAAAAATGAGAGAAAAAGAGAGAAGGGACAATGTTACTATCCTTTTACCACACTTGTGCTTCAAAGTAGCACCATCACTACAAGAAATATGTCAACTTGTGGCCTTCTGTTGGTGACCCCAGCTGAATTGGTCGTAAATCCACGGCCATTTTGCTTAGAAGGGCTCAAACCCTGAAATTGCTTACACCAAATGGTCACAAAGCAGACAAGAGTGGCCAATGACCTTATTTCTACCTGATTACGACCAATATAAATGGTCATGAGGTTGTGAACGTGGATGCATTGGTACTTATTGCTATGACTAGGTGCCACCTCATCAGTTTTGCCTATGTGTCATGTCCATGTGTCAATTTTTGTCCTAGGTTGTGAAGCAACCTATATTTCTGTCATTCCCAAAAATCCCAAAAAAATTGGGCATTCTTTACTATCCAAATCATTGCCTCATGACAATATTCAACTCCATTTGCTTGGTATATCTTCCTCAGCAAATTTCCAAAGTTTTTGTTCAACTCGAACTGTTGTGAAGGAAGTACTAGCTAGGCATATCCTAATGAGTTGAATTTTTGCCACATCTTCTATATTCCCAAATTATTGCTCTCCACAAAATTTGAGCCCCATCTAACAATACTTGTGAGTGTGGCTTCAACGTTCATATTTCTGTCCAGTGTGGTACGTTGCAAAGCAAGTGACACCTAGGCTCCTCCATTGGAGCTGCAAATTTTCCAAGATAGTGTCCTTAGTAGATGATCATCCTCGGTCAAACTCAGGCCCATTGGTGATGCACATTTCCCGTACCACTAATCAAACACTTGGGTGCTAATTCATGTTTGAGCTCAGTTCAGTCTCCTCATGAGATTCTTATATTGCCTTCTTCTTCCATACACCTATCAAGGGAGTGCCCAACCTACTTGACATGCCTAGGCTGCCCAGAACGCATGGCAACGCGGCGGCGGGCATGCGAGTCTACGCGCTTTGGAGTTAGGGCCCTGGGCCACCATCCAAACATCGACGCATCACCACCAAACCATGTATTTCTGATTAAATATATACTTATGTAACTAGATATGATTTTTGGAAAAAATAAAGAGAAAACTATAAGGCAACTGCAGTTCAAATTTGACCCGCTACGTGCTGAATCGGCAGAAATTTGTCTTTTTCATGAGAGGTGGATCAAAACTTTTGAAACCCAACCATTTTGTCAATTGTGCACTAAATATGTCCTAGTATTTTATAAATTTATTTGGTCCAAATTTGCAACAAATATATGGCAGGTCATTCCCAAAAAAAAACTCATTTTGGGAACTCGAAAAATGGAAAATTGATTTTTCGTCCAAAGAAAATGAAAACTCCCTTAGGCAACATTGTTTGCCATTCCAATATGCACCCTTGTGCACAATATGAGATCATTTGAACAAACTATGCCATGAATGTGGCCATAAGATTGATCATATGACTTGAAAGCCATGAATCTTCACACATGATAGCTCATTTCTGAGAACACTTTTTTAAAATAATTTCTGTATTACAAGTTTATTATTTTTCCTGGTAACTTGGTCACATATGATGACACAGTGCGAAGGTTTTCCAATTTTTTGATTTTTTTTGAATTTTTTATGCTCGTTTCAAAATGCGGTCAAAACAGTGGGAATGACTGTTCCTAGCTAGTTGTTGAATCTTGGAATTTTTTTGGTATTTCTCTGATTAAATAGATACTTTTGTACCTAGAAATGATTTTTGGAAAAAATAAATAGAAAACTATGAGGCAGCCGCAGTTCAAATTTGACCCGCTTCCAGCTGAAACGGCGGGAATTTATCTTTTTCACCAGAGGTGGATCAAAAAATTTTACACACAATAATTTGGTCAATTGTGCACTTAAATATGGCCTAGTATTTTATAAAAATGATTTGGTCCAATTTTGCAACAATTATTTGGTAGGTTCTTCACAAAAAACCTCATTTGGGGCACTCAAAAAACGGAAAATGACTCTTTTGTCCAAAGAAAATGAAAATTTCCTTAGGCAACGTTGTTTGCCATTCCAATATGAACCCTTGTGCACAATATGAGCTCATCATTTGAACAAACTAGACAATGAATGTGCTGGGAAACATAGTAATTTCAAAAATTTCTTACGCACACGCAAGATCATGGTGATGCATAGCAACGAGAGGGGAGAGTGTTGTCTACATACCCTCGTAGACCGACAGCGGAAGCGTTATGATAACGCGGTTGATGTAGTCGTACGTCTTCACGGCCCGACCGATCAAGCACCGAAACTACGGCACCTTCGAGTTCTTGCACACGTTCAGCTCGATGACGATCCCCGGACTCCGATCCAGCAAAGTGTCGGGGAAGAGTTCCCTCAGCACGACGGCGTGGTGACGATCTTGATGTTCTACCGTCGTAGGGCTTCGCCTAAGCACCGCTACAATATTATCGAGGATTATGGTGGAGGGGGGCACCGCACACGGTAAAGAGAACGATCACGAAGATCAACTTGTGTGTCTAGAGGTGCCCCCTTGCCCCCGTATATAAAGGAGCAAGGGGGGAGGCCGGCCGGCCCTTGTGAGCGCGCAAAGGAGGAGGAGTCCTCCTCCTAGTAGGAGTAGGACTCCCTCTTTCCTACTCCTACTAGGAGGGGGAAAGGAAGGGGGAGAGGGAGAAGGAAAGGGGGCGCCGCCCCCCTCTCCTAGTCCAATTTGGACCAGAGGGGGAGGGGGCGCGCGGCCCACCCTGGCGCCCCTCTCTCTCCACTAGGGCCCATAAGGCCCATTACTTCTCCCGGGGGGGTTCCGGTAACCCTCCGGCACTCCGGTTTTCTCCGAAATCACCCGAAACACTTCCGGTGTCCGAATATAGCCGTCCAATATATCAATCTTTATGTCTCAACCATTTCGAGACTCCTCGTCATGTCCGTGATCACATCCAGGACTCCGAACAAACTTCGGTACATCAAAATATATAAACTCATAATGAAACTGTCATCGTAACGTTAAGCGTGCGGACCCTACGGGTTCGAGAACAATGTAGACATGACCGAGACACGTCTCCGGTCAATAACCAATAGCGGAACCTGGATGCTCATATTAGCTCCTACATATTCTACGAAGATCTTTATCGGTTAGACCGCGTAACAACATACGTTGTTCCCTTTGTCATCGATATGTTACTTGCCCGAGATTCGATCGTCGGTATCTCAATACCTAGTTCAATCTTGTTACCGGCAAGTCTCTTTACTCGTTTCTGTAATACATAATCTCTCAACTAACTCATTAGTTGCAATGCTTGCAAGGCTTATGTGATGTGCATTAACGAGAGGGCCCAGAGATACCTCTCTGACAATCGGAGTGACAAATCCTAATCTCGAAATATGCCAACCCAACATGTACCTTTGGAGACACCTGTAGAGCTCCTTTATAATCACCCAGTTACGTTGTGACGTTTGGTAGCACACAAAGTGTTCCTCCGGCAAACGGGAGTTGCATAATCTCATAGTCATAGGAACATGTATAAGTCATGAAGAAAGCAATAGCAACATACTAAACGACCGGGTGCTAAGCTAATGGAATGGGTCATGTCAATCACATCATTCTCCTAATGATGTGATCCCGTTAATCAAATGACAACACATGTCTATGGTTAGGAAATATAACCATCTTTGATTAACGAGCTAGTCAAGTAGAGGCATACTAGCGACACTTTGTTTGTCTATGTATTCACACATGTATCATGTTTCCGGTTAATACAATTCTAGCATGAATAATAAACATTTATCATGATTATAAGGAAATAAATAATAACTTTATTATTGCCTCTAGGGCATATTTCCTTCAGTCTCCCACTTGCACTAGAGTCAATAATCTAGATTACACTATAATGATTCTAACACCCATGGAGCTTTGGTGCTGATCATGTTTTGCTCGTGGAAGAGGCTTAGTCAACGGGTCTGCAACATTCAGATCCGTATGTATCTTGCAAATCTCTATGTCTCCCACCTGGACTAGATCCCGGATGGAATTGAAGCGTATCTTGATGTGCTTGGTTCTCTTGTGAAATCTGGATTCCTTTGCTAAGGCAATTGCACCAGTATTGTCACAAAAGATTTTCATTGGACCCGCTGCACTAGGTATGACACCTAGATCGGATATGAACTCTTTCATTTGCTGCTTCTAAAGCAGCTATGTACTCCGCTTCACATGTAGATCCTGCCACAATGCTTTGTTTAGAACTGCACCAACTGACAGCTCCACCGTTTAATGTAAACACGTATCCGGATTGCGATTTAGAATCGTCCGGATCAGTGTCAAAGCTTGCATCAATGTAACCATTTACGGTGAGCTCTTTATCACCTCCATATACGAGAAACATATCCTTAGTCCTTTTTAGGTATTTCGGGATGTTCTTGACCGTTGTCCAGTGATCCATTCCTGGATTACTTTGGTACCTCCCTGCTAGACTTATAGCAAGACACACATCAGGTCTGGTACACATCATTGCATACATGATAGAGCCTATGGCTGAAGCATAGGGAACATCTTTCATTTTCTCTCTATCTTCTGCAGTGGTCGGGCATTGAGTCTTACTCAACTTCACACCTTGTAACACAGGCAAGAATCCTTTCTTTGCCTGATCCATTTTGAACTTCTTCAAAACTTTGTCAAGGTATGTGCTTTGTGAAAGTCCAATTAAGCGTTTTGATCTATCTCTATAGATCTTAATGCCCAATATGTAAGCAGCTTCACCGAGGTCTTTCATTGAAAAACTCTTATTCAAGTATCCCTTTATGCTATCCAGAAATTCTATATCATTTCCGATTAGTAATATGTTATCTACATATAATATCAGAAATGCTACAAAGCTCCCACTCACTTTCTTGTTAATACAGGCTTCTCCAAAACTCTGTACAAAACCAAATGCTTTGATTGAAGGAAATATGCCCTAGAGGCAATAATAAAGTTATTATTTATTTCCTTATAATCATGATAAATGTTTATTATTCATGCTAGAATTGTATTAACCGAAAACATGATACGTGTGTGAATACAGAGACAAACAAAGTGTCACTAGTATGCCTCTACGTGACTAGCTCGTTAATCAAAGATGGTTATGTTTCCTAACCATGAACAATGAGTTGTTATTTGATTAACGAGGTCACATCATTAGTTGAATGATCTGATTGACATGACCCATTCCATTAGCTTAGCACACGATCGTTTAGTATGTTGCTATTGCTTTCTTCATGACTTATACATGTTCCTATGACTATGAGATTATGCAACTCCCGTTTGCCGGAGGAACACTTTGGGTGCTACCAAACGTTACAACGTAACTGGGTGATTATAAAGGAGCATTACAGGTGTCTCCGAAGGTAGATGTTGGGTTGGCGTATATCGAGATTAGGATTTGTCACTCCGATTGTCGGAGAGGTATCTCTGGGCCCTCTCGGTAATACACATCACATAAGCCTTGCAAGCATTACAACTAATATGTTAGTTGTGAGATGATGTATTACGAAACAAGTAAAGAGACTTGCCGATAACGAGATTGAACTAGGTATTGGATACCGACGATCGAGTCTCAGGCAAGTAACATACCGATGACAAAAGGAACAACGTATGTTGTTATGCGGTCTGACCGATAAAGATCTTCGTAGAATGTGTAGGAACCAATATGGGCATCCAGGTCCCGCTATTGGTTATTGACCGGAGACATGTCTCGGTCATGTCTACATTGTTCTCGAACCCGTAGGGTCCGCACGCTTAAGGTTACCATGACAGTTATATTATGAGTTTATGCATTTTGATGTACTGAAGGTTGTTCGGAGTCCCGGATGTGATCACGGACATGACGAGGAGTCTCGAAATGGTCGAGACGTAAAGATTGATATATTGGAAGCCTATGTTTGGATATCGGAAGTGTTCCGGGTGAAATCGGGATTTTACCGGAGTACCGGGAGGGTTACCGGAACCCCCCGGGAGCTATATGGGCCATAGTGGGCCTTGGTGGAAAAGAGAAGGGGCTGCCCTAGATGGGCTGCGCACCTCCCCCTTCCCCTAGTCCTATTAGGACTAGGAGAGGTGGCCGGCCCCCTCCTCCTCTTTTCCCCCTCCGCGAATCCTATTCCGACTAGGATTGGGGGGGGGGGAATCCTACTCCAAGAGGGAGTAGGACTCTCCTGCGCCCTCCTCCTTGGCCGGCCAGCCTCCCCCCTCTACTCCTTTATATACGGAGGCAGGGGGCACCTCTAGACACACAAGTTGATCCACGTGATCTATTCCTTAGCCGTGTGCGGTGCCCCCTGCCACCATATACCTCGATAATACTGTAGCGGAGTTTAGGCGAAGCCCTGCTGCTGTAGTACATCAAGATCGTCACCACGCCGTCGTGCTGACGGAACTCTTCCCCGACACTTTGCTGGATCGGAGTTCGGGGATCGTCATCGAGCTGAACGTGTGCTCGAACTCGGAGGTGCCGTAGTTACGGTGCTTGATCGGTTGGATCGTGAAGACGTACGACTACTTCCTCTACGTCGTGTCATCGCTTCCGCAGTCGGTCTGCGTTGGGTACGTAGACAACACTCTCCCCCTCGTTGCTATGCATCACATGATCTTGCATGTGCGTAGGAAATTTTTTGAAATTACTACGAAACCCAACATTGATCACACTATCAAAGCGTTTATTCCAACTCCGAGAGGCTTGCACCAGTCCAAAAATGGATCGCTGGAGCTTGCACACTTTGTTAGCTCCCTTTGGATCGACAAAACCTTCCTGCTGCATCATATACAACTCTTCTTCCAGAAATCCATTCAGGAATGCAGTTTTGACATCCATCTGCCAAATTTCATAATCATAAAATGCGGCAATCGCTAACATGATTCGGACAAACTTAAGCATCGCTACGGGTGAAAAGGTCTCATCATAGTCAATCCCTTGAACTTGTCGAAAACCTTTTGCAACAAGTCAAGCTTTGTAGACAGTAATATTACCGTCAGCGTCAGTCTTCTTCTTGAAGATCCATTTATTCTCAATTGCTTGCCGATCATTGGGCAAGTCAACCAAAGTCCACACTTTGTTCTCATACATGGATCCCATCTCAGATTTCATGGCTTTAAGCCATTTTGTGGAATCTGGGCTCACCATTGCTTCTTCATAGTTCGTAGGTTCATCATGATCTAGTAGCATGACTTCCAGAACAGGATTACCGTACCACTCTGGTGCGGATCTTACTCTGGTTGATCTACGAGGTTCAGTAGTAACTTGTTCTGAAGTTTCATGATCATCATCATTAGCTTCCTCACTAATTGGTGTAGGTGTCACAGAAACCGGTTTCTATGATGTACTACTTTCCAATAAGGGAGCAGGTACAGTTACCTCATCAAGTTCTACTTTCCTCCCACTCACTTCTTTCGAGAGAAACTCCTTCTCTAGAAAGTTTCCGAATTTAGCAACAAAAGTCTTGCCTTCGGATCTGTGATAGAAGGTGTATCCAATAGTTTCCTTTGGATATCCTATGAAGACACATTTCTCCGATTTGGGTTCGAGCTTATCAGGTTGAAGCTTTTTCACATAAGCATCGCAGCCCCAAACTTTAAGAAATGACAACTTTGGTTTCTTGCCAAACCATAGTTCATAAGGTGTTGTCTCAACGGATTTCGATGGTGCCCTATTTAACGTGAATGTGGCCGTCTCTAAAGCATAACCCAAAAACAATAGCGGTAAATTAGTAAGACACATCATAGATCGCACCATATCTAGTAAAGTACGATTACGACGTTCGGACACACCATTACGCTTTGGTGTTCCGGGTGGCGTGAGTTGCGAAACTATTCCGCATTGTTTCAAATGTACACCAAACTCGTAACTCAAATATTCTCCTCCACGATCAGATCGTAGAAACTTTTTTTTCTTGTTACGATGATTTTCAACTTCACTCTGAAATTCTTTGAACTTTTCAAATGTTTCAGACTTATGTTTCATTAAGTAGATATACCCATATCTGCTTAAGTCATCTGTGAAGGTGAGAAAATAACGATATCCGCCACGAGCCTCAACATTCATCGGACCACATACATCTGTATGTATGATTTCCAACAAATCTGTTGCTCTCTCCATAGTACCGGAGAATGGCGTTTTGGTCATCTTGCCCATAAGGCACGGTTCGCAAGTACCAAGTGATTCATAATCAAGTGGTTCCAAAAGCCCATCAGTATGGAGTTTCTTCATGCGCTTTACACCAATATGACCTAAACGGCAGTGCCATAAATAAGTTGCACTATCATTATCAACTCTGCATCTTTTGGTTTCAACATTATGAATATGTGTGTCACTACTATCGAGATTTAATAAGAATAGACCATTCTTCAAGGGTGCATGACCATAAAAGATATTACTCATATAAATAGAACAACCATTATTCTCTGATTTAAATGAATAAGCGTCTCGCATCAAACAAGATCCAGATATAATGTTCATGCTCAACGTTGGCACCAAATAACAATTACTTAGGTCTAATACTAATCCTGAAGGTAGATGTAGAGGTAGCGTGCCGACCGCGATCACATCGAGTTTGGAACCATTTCCCACGCGCGTCGTCACCTCGTCCTTAGCCAATCTTCGCTTAATCCGTAGTCCCTGTTTCGAGTTGCAAATATTAGCAACAGAACCAGTATCAAATACCCAGGTGCTACTGCGAGCATTAGTAAGGTACACATCAATAACATGTATATCACATATACCTTTCTTCACCTTGCCATCCTTCTTATCTGCCAAATACTTGGGGCAGTTCCGCTTCCAGTGACCAGTCTGCTTGTAGTAGAAGCACTCAGTTTCAGGCTTAGGTCCAGATTTGGGTTTCTTCTCCTGAGCAGCAACTTGCTTGCTGTTCTTCTTGAAGTTCCCCTTCTTCTTCCCTTTGCCCTTTTTATTAAACTAGTGGTATTGTTGACCATCAACACTTGATGCTCCTTCTTGATTTCTACCTCCGCAGCTTTCAGCATTGCGAAGAGCTCGGGAATTGTCTTATCCATCCCTTGCATATTATAGTTCATCACGAAGCTCTTGTAGCTAGGTGGAAGTGATTGGAGAATTCTGTCAATGACGCAATCATCCGGAAGATTAACTCCCAATTGAATCAAGTGATTATTATACCCAGACATTTTGAGTATATGCTCACTGACAGAACTGTTCCCCTCCATCTTGCAGCTATAGAACTTATTGGAGACTTCATATCTCTCAATCCGGGCATTTGCTTGAAATATTAACTTCAACTCTTGGAACATATCATATGCTCCATGACATTCAAAACGTCGTTGAAGACCCGATTCTAAGCCGTAAAGCATGGCACATTGAACTATCGAGTAGTCATCAGCTTTGCTCTGCCAGACGTTCTTAACGTCGTTAGTTGCATCAGCAGCAGGCCTGGCACCCAGCGGTGCTTCCAGGACGTAACTTTTCTGTGCAGCAATGAGGATAATCCTCAAGTTACGGACCCAGTCCGTGTAATTGCTACCATCATCTTTCAACTTTGCTTTCTCAAGGAACGCATTAAAATTCAACGGAAGAACAACACGGGCCATCTATCTACAATCAAACATAAACAAGCAAGATACTATCAGGTACTAAGTTCATGATAAATTTAAGTTCAATTAATCATATTACTAAAGAACTCCCACTTAGATAGACATCCCTATAATCCTCCAAGTGATCACGTGATCCAAATCAACTAAACCATGTCCGATCATCACGTGAGATGGATTAGTTTCATTGGTGAACATCACTATGTTGATCATATCTACTATATGATTCATGCTCGACCTTTCGGTCTCTGTGTTCCGAGGCCATATCTGTATATGCTTGGCTCGTCAAGTATAATCTGAGTATTCCGCGTGTGCAACTGTTTTGCACCCGTTGTATTTGAACGTAGAGCCTATCACACCCGATCATCACGTGTTGTCTCAGCACGAAGAACTTTCGCAACGGTGCATACTCAGGGAGAACACTTCTTGACAATTAGTGAGAGATCATCTTAAAATGCTACTGTCAATCAAAGCAAGATAAGATGCATAAAAGATAAACATCACATGCAATCAATATAAGTGATATGATATGGCCATCATCATCTTGTGCTTGTGATCTCCATCTTCGAAGCACCGTCATGATCACCATCGTCACCGGCGCGACACCTTGATCTCCATCGTAGCATCGTTGTCGTCTCGCCAATCTTATGCTTCTACGACTATCGCTACCGCTTAGTGATAAAGTAAAGCACTACAGGGCGATTGCATTGCATACAATAAAGCGACAACCATATGGCTCCTGCCAGTTGCCGATAACTCGGTTAGAAAACATGATCATCTCATACAATAAAATTTAAGAATCATGTATTGACCATATCACATCACAACATGCCCTACAAAAACAAGTTAGACGTCCTCTACTTTGTTTGTTGCAAGTTTTACGTGGCTGCTATGGGCTTTAAGCAAGAACCAATCTTACCTACGCATCAAAACCACAACGATAGTTTGTCAAGTTGGTGATGTTTTAACCTTCGCAAGGACCGGGCGTAGCCACACTCGGTTCAACTAAAGTTGGAGAAACTGACACCCACCAACCACCTGTGTGCAAAGCACGGCGGTAGAACCAGTCTCGCGTAAGCGTACGCGTAATGTCGTTCCGGGCCGCTTCATCCAACAATACCGCCGAACCAAAGTATGACATGCTGGTAAGCAGTATGACTTATATCGCCCACAACTCACTTGTGTTCTACTCATGCATATAACATCAACACATAAAACCTAGGCTCGGATGCTACTATTGGGGAACGTAGTAATTTCAAAAATTTCCTACGCACACGCAAGATCAAGGTGATGCATAGCAACGAGAGGGGAGAGTGTTTCCTAGGCACCCTCGTAGACCGACAGCGGAAGCGTTATGATAACGCGGTTGATGTAGTCGTACGTCTTCACGGCCCGACCGATCAAGCACTGAAACTACGGCACCTCCGAGTTCTTGCACACGTTCAGCTCGATGACGATCCCCGGACTCCGATCCAGCAAAGTGTCGGGGAAGAGTTCCGTCAGCACGACGGCGTGGTGACGATCTTGATGTTCTACCGTCGCAGGGCTTCGCCTAAGCACCGCTACAATATTATCGAGGATTATGGTGGAGGGGGGCACCGCACACGGCTAAGAGAACGATCACGAAGATCAACTTGTGTGTCTAGAGGTGCCCCCTTGCCCCCGTATATAAAGGAGCAAGGGGGGAGGCCGGCCGGCCCTTGTGGGCGCGCCAAGGAGGAGGAGTCCTCCTCCTAGTAGGAGTAGGACTCCCCTCTTTCCTACTCCTACTAGGAGGGGGAAAGGAAAGGGGGGCGCCGCCCCCCTCTCCTAGTCCAATTCGGACCAGAGGGGGAGGGGGCACGCGGCCCACCCTGGCCGCTCCTCTCTCTCTCTCCACTAGGGCCCATAAGGCCCATTACTTCTCCCGGGGGGTACCGGTAACTCTCCGGCACTCCGGTTTTCTCCGAAATCACCCAGAACACTTCCTGTGTCCGAATATAGCCGTCCAATATATCAATCTTTATGTCTCGACCATTTCGAGACTCCTCGTCATGTCCGTGATCACATCTGGGACTCCAAACAAACTTCAGTACATCAAAATATATAAACTCATAATGAAACTGTCATCGTAACGTTAAGCGTGCGGACCCTACGGGTTCGAGAACAACGTAGACATGACCGAGACACGTCTCCGGTCAATAACCAATAGCGGAACCTGGATGCTCATATTGGCTCCTACATATTCTACGAAGATCTTTATCGGTCAGACCGCATAACAACATACGTTGTTCCCTTTGTCATCGGTATGTTACTTGCCCGAGATTCGATCATCGGTATCTCAATACCTAGTTCAATCTTGTTACCGGCTAGTCTCTTTACTCGTTTCTGTAATACATCATCTCTCAACTAACTCATTAGTTGCAATGCTTGCAAGGCTTATGTGATGTGCATTACCGAGAGGGCCCAGAGATACCTCTCCGACAATCGGAGTGACAAATCCTAATCTCGAAATACGCCAACCCAACATGTACCTTTGGAGACACCTCTAGAGCTCCTTTATAATCACCCAGTTACGTTGTGAAGTTTGGTAGCACACAAAGTGTTCCTCCGGCAAACGGGAGTTGCATAATCTCATAGTCATAGGAACATGTATAAGTCATGAAGAAAGCAATGACAACATAGTAAACGATCGGGTGCTAAGCTAATGGAATGGGTCATGTCAATCACATCATTCTCCTAATGATGTGATCCTGTTAATCAAATGACAACACATGTCTATGGTTAGGAAACATAACCATCTTTGATTAACGAGCTAGTCAAGTAGAGGCATACTAGTGACGTTTAGTTTGTCTATGTATTCACACAAGTATTATGTTTCCGGATAATACAATTCTAGCATGAATCATAAACTTTTATCATGCTATAAGGAAATAAATAATAACTTTATTATTGCCTCTAGGGCATATTTCCTTCAGAATGTGGCCATAAGATTGATCATATGACTTGAAAGCCATTGATCTCCACAGATGATAGCTCGTTTCTAAGAACACTTTTTTAAAAAGAATTGCCGTATTACAAGTTTATTATTTTTGTTGGTAACTTGGTCACATATGATGACACAATGCGAAGGTTTTCCAATTTTTTTGATTTTTTTTGAATTTTTTATGCCCGTTTCAAAATGTGGTCAAAACGGCGGGAATGACCGTTCCTAGCTAGTGGTTGAATCTTGGATTTTTTGGTGTTTCTCTGTTTAAATAGATACTTTTGTACCTAGAAATGATTTTTAGAAAAAATAAATAGCAAACTATGAGGCAGCCGTAGTTCAAATTTGACCCGCTTCCATCTAAAACGGCGGGAATTTGTCTTTTTCACCAGAGGTGGATAAAAACTTTTTACACCCAATAATTTGGTCAATTGTGCATTAAATATGACCTAGTATTTTAGAAAAATGATTTGATCTAATTTTGTAACAATTATTTGATAGGTTCTTCACAAAAAAACCTCATTTGGGGCACTCAAAAAATGGAAAATGACTTTTTCGTCCAATGAAAATGAAAATTTCCTTAGGAAACATTGTTTGTCATTCCAATATGCACCCTTGTGCACAATATGAGATCATTTGAACAAACTAGGCAATGAATATGGCCATAATATTGATCATCTAGCTTGAAAGCCATTGATCTCCACAGATGATAGCTCGTTTCTGAGAACACTTTTTTAAAAGAATTGCCGTATTACAATTTTATTATTTTTCCTGGTAACTTGGTCACATATGATGACACAATATGAAGGTTTTCCAATTTTTTTTTCTTTGAATTTTTTATGCCCGTTTCAAAATGTGGTCAAAACGGCGGGAATGACCGTTCCTAGTTAGTGGTTGAATCTTGGAATTTTTTTGGTGTTTCTCTGATTAAATAGATACTTTTGTACCTATAAATGATTTTTGTAAAAAATAAATAGCAAACTATGAGACAGCCGCAGTTCAAACTTGACCCGCTTCCAGCTGAATCAGCGAAAATTTGTCTTTTTCACCAGAGGTGTATTAAAACTTTTTACACCCAATAATTTGGTCAATTGTGCATTAAATATGGCCTAGTATTTCAGAAAAATGATTTGGTCCAATTTTGCAACAAATATGTTATAGGTCCTTCACATAAAAACTCAGTTTGGACACTCGAAAAATGATTAAAAATAGCTAGAAAGATCAGAAATGGATACAAATTGGTGCCCTTTTGCAAAATATTTTTGATAGTTGCTTCACAAAATAGCTCTATCTTTAGTACTTGGAAATTATTTTAAATCACAGATTCTCGGACCAATCAGAACACTTCTCACGGATCACCCCACTCTATGTGATCTGAACCGTCCACACCAGGCAAATCCAACGTCTCTCACTCACCTCTCAGCAGGCCAATCCAAACCCTAACTCCACTCCTCTCCCCTCTCTCCCCCGATTCAGATCCCCTCGCAGCCGCCACCTACCTCCTGTCCCCGATTCAGATCCTGCCGCCCACGCCCGCGCGCCACCACACTCCGCTGCCTGCGCCCGTAGGATGCAAACCCCACGCCGCTGTTCCTCCGCCCGCCGACCCACCCCGTCCCTGATGCCTCAGGGCATCTCCAGCCGAGCCCCCGAGAACGCCCCCCAGGCCACTTTTTTATCACCGGCGGCAAAAAATCCTCCCAGTCACGCCCCCAAAGCATCACTTTTCGCCGGATTTATAGAAAAATAGTGCCGGTAGTCTCACCCCGAACCCAGCCCCCCGGGGGGCAGCTGGGCGTGCCGGCGCCACTTTTTTGCCTCCTGCGGCTCACCTGCAGCCACTCCCCCGTCGCTTTCTCCACTTTTTCCTCGCAGAGCCCCCACCTTCCCCCTCTCTCCGTCCGCTTTCTCTCTCGCCATGCCCGGTGCCTTCCCGCAGCTACCGTCGCGTCGCCGCCGCGCGCGCCGCCCTGCCCCGGTGCCTTCCCGCAGCTCAGGCCTGCTGCGTCGCCGCCGCGCCCGGCTACGCGCGCCCCGCCCCGCCAGCCATCTGCGGCCGCGCCCGGCCTCCCGCCAGCCAGCCCGCGCCGCCCCGCCACCCCTCTGCGCCGCGCGCCCAGTCGGCTCCGGGATGCAGAAGCGCATGGCCTCCTCGAGCCAGGCGGGGGTGCAGAAGCGTAGTGCGGAGGCTCCACGGGCGTAGTCGAGGAGGACGGAGCTCCACCGCAGGCGGGGGTCGGTGTCACGTACGCGTAGGCGAAGCGCATTGTGGAGAGCGCCTGCTGGGAGACGAGAAGGGGCGTGCCCTGCACCGGGGCAGAGTGGGGGCGGCAGGCGAGCGCGAGCCTCTCGGAGGACGATGCCGGACGAACAACGCGGTCGCGGCAGCTGGGGCATCCGCGTGCTTGAGGGCGCAGCCTGGGCGAGCGGGCGGGCGCGGACGGGCGAGCGAGCAGGCGCGGACGGGCGAGCGCAGCCGCGGGAGCGCGCGACCTGGGAACGCGGGAGTGCGCGGCCGGCAGACTCGACGAGGCGGCGCGGGCAGACGAGGATGGCGGTGAACTCCAGGAGGCTGCACTCACCGGGCAGCGACGGGGACTGCGCAACCTCCACATCGAAGAACACCATCTCCCTCTTCTTGATGGTCGCCATTGGTTCCAGCAAGCAACTCGGTGGTGGTTTCTTGGCGATGGAGCTCTGTTTGTTTCTTTCTTGAAGGAATGAAGGAGGAGCCTGTCGATGGAGCTATGGGGACGCAACGAGTGGAAAAAATTCTACCCCCAAGCTGAAGTTTTCGCCAGCAGCCCCCAGGCGAAAAAAATGGCTCCTGAGGAGGCCAACGGCTGGAGATGCCCTCACTCGCCGCGCTCGTCCCGCCCTAACTCCCCTCCCACTCCAGCCGCCGCTGCCCCCTTCTCCCTCCCAGCCACGCCCCGCGCCCACGCCCCCAACCCCACCCCCTTCTCCTTCCCTCAGATCTCGATCTGCCGCCGCCCCCAACCCCACCCCCACCGCCACCATCCACGACCCTCACTGTAGACGAGGTTGAGGCCGACCCAAGATCGAGCCCATGCCCAGAGCCGCCCCCAAGATTCACAGGCAACCCCACGCCAATCAAGACCTCGATCTGGATCGAGCAGGCGCTCTCCACCAACGGGGCTTGGGCTGGCCGGCGTCCCACGTTGACGTCCTCCTCCCTCCCGCTCCCGGCAACGCGCTCGGTCTCCGTAGCCGGCCTCACCGCCATAGTCACAGGTACTTTTCCTCACCCTTCTCCCTTTCTTGGTCCTCTCCTCTTTGCTCTCTCTCCCCCATTTGGCTTTGACTCACTGGATTCGGTACTGCTGGGAGGTGCATCGAGTGGGATCTGCGTGGAGATGGCGCGGGTGCTGGCGGCACGCGGGGCGCGGCACCCACGTCGTCGTAGCCCCCTGGAACCTCACCGCCGCCGAGACCATACGCCAGGCCGCAACTTCGCAGCCGACTTCACTGACAGGGGCCTATCGCTCAACATCCTCCTGTACGTACTACTACTCCCAATCATGCGCATCTGATAGTTCAGGTTCTGCCAGGGATTGCCAAGACCATTCAAGTTCAGTTTCAGCGAGATGGCTCTCTGAACCATGAGTACGTAGCACAACGCATGCCTTGCCGGCTGACAGTAGTTGTGCTGTGGCTCTACTACTGTACCATGTGTTCCTACTACTAGCTCTAGTCGTGGATGCTGGGTAGCTCCCTGTTTTATCTGTTTTTATGTAATCCTAGATAGAACCATACAACTGTGGATGACAAACACTGCAATTTAATCTAAAATTGTCATCATGATCCTAGCAAATACTCCTCAAATTACTGTAAATTGTTGCACGATTAGGGGCTAGTGTAGATGCAAAATAAGGTTGCACTTTTAGAGGATATAAGCCACTGATGTTGGATGCTTGGTAGTTGTCTTGTGTTGTGTGCATGTCGGTACTAGCAGTATGTCCGTTAGCAACAAGCATACGATTTGTGCCTATGCTCTACTGTATTGGACTCATGGGTCATCGCTGATTGACCAGGACTATAGCTTATTCCTTCAGCGTACTATCGCTTTCTCAAGTCAACTCAAGCAACAATTCATGTGGCTCGCTCAATCGGGTGGGCGGCGTATTTATTCAGTATATTCTCTAAAATTGCAAGTTCTGAAGTGTATCATTTTTTTGTGCAGTCAGAGAGCTGAACGGGGCGAGGCTGGAGGCGTCAGTGAGGGCGTACGGCGGCGCCGGCCAGAGGAAGGTGTCCAACAAATGGTTAGGATGTTACCTCCGCCCGCGGGTTTGCGATTCCCCTCGGTACGGGGGCGGTTTCTCTCTTACCTCCGCCCGCGGGTTTGCGATTGGCGTGCCTAGGCTGTTTAGGATGTTAGTTTAGTAGTAGATTTTGGCTTGGTGGTTCCTTAATTGCCATGTCCGGTGTAGATTGCGTGGTTAGCCTCTCTGTTCTGGTATTGGATTTAGATGTCGTAGTCTGTTTTGATTTGAACCCATCTGTTGTGTTACGCGCCATGTGTATTGTGTCGTGGGTGTCACCTTCTGTCCAAGGTCAATTCGAATTTTCAGCCCAATCCGTTTGGGTTAAGTCGAATTAGCATTTATACTAGCCATCCATGTTTCCTGCTTTTATATGTACACAAACTCGAACCTAAGTTAGGCCTTTGCATTGTCATGGTGGTCTCTGTGTGTGATTCCGCATGGTAATACTGATGCATAAAACTTGGTTTGGTATGGAATTGGCAACCTGTTTAAGTTGTTAGTTTACTTGTGGATTTTGACATAGTGATCCCTTAATCCTTGTAGAGCATTTTTGTTTGTTCTGAACCTGACTGTTATGTCAGTTTTCATGTGACAACCTTGCTGTGCTAGTTTATTTTATTGCAAAGCTTGCCGTGCTAGGTGCATAGCATAAGGTGCCCTGCTTGGCTCGTGCTGAATCTAGTTAGGCAGAGGAATCCTTGCTAATTCTAGCAAGTTTTTTGCTTTCACATCCGAGTTAAAGAAAACTGGAATTGATCTTACAAGTGGCTCAAAACGTGAGACTGCCTGATTCCATTTCAAGGTTGTCACTAACCTGGTAGTTTTATTTGGTGATGCAGTTTGTAAGTTAAAATGATGCCCAGGGTTTAGGCCATGTGTGATTTCTCTTGACATAGGTGCTCCTCCCATGCTATGTCTCTCTGTTGAATAGATAGGTTCAGTTTTCCTTTGTTCTATTTCTAGTTTAAGCATAAGCAGGTTCTAGTAAGTGTCTATGCATGTGGCTCATGAGTCGGAATATCTAATCTAATTAGGGACTGCAGACCTGCTGTGTCATGTGCAAACTTGCTTGCATTCAGTTCAGAAATTTCTGAATTCTTTGATGTTTTCTTTCACTCAATGATTATGGTAGTCAAATTAGATGCCTCCTCTGCTGCAATTCACTCGTCTCCCTGTCATGGTTTGTCTTGAATTTTGGTAGTGTGACAAACACATTAGTAAATTCTGTTTTTGGGTGCTAATTCTAGTTACTTTATATGAAGCAAAAGTTATCTTGCAGCCATCTAATGTGCAATTCTAATAATATTTCATATCCTGTTTTTTTAGTTGTATATGTCATTCGTGCATTAATTCCTTTTCTTATGTACCAGCTCCCTAATCGTGTTTTTTGTTTTTTGGGTTGCTATCTTAGGAGAGTGTCCTATATGGCGAAGCAAAGCAGCGGCATGCTGCTCCTTTGGAAGGTCGGCTCCTGGACCATTTGTGCTCTGCTTGATACCATCTCTTTGTATTGTTGCTGCATTGATGCTGAGATGTAAGTGAGATGGACGCATTTTTCCTGGAATTTGGTTGTGACAGGCAAGACTTACTGTATGTGAGGCTTGTGAGCTCACTTTAGTGTTCTTTCCTGTAATACTGTAAGCGAGATGGATGCATTTTTTGGTGCCTGTAGTGTTCTTTCCTATACTCATGTAATACTGTAAGTGAGATGCATGTATGAGAGAGAATTATTGAGTGTTTGCTATTCAAATGTGTAAACTGGAAATCAGTGAATAAAAAGACCAAATGTTCCATTGGACCAAATAATATATGCGCTCTAAAAAGGCTATGTCCCAAATAATAGTGGACTGGAACATTGTTTATTTCTGGAAAACATGAACAAAAAGGCTTAACGAAATGGTCTGCAAAAGGGCCATGTCCCAGAAAATTAAAAGGCTGAATTGTTGGGCTTGGCCCATGAAGCTGACAAAAAATTCATAGGAAAATATATATAAATGGGCTGAATTAATGGGCTTGGCCCATATAAACACCGAATTGGACCGGGCTGATTCTTATCCACGTCAGCTTGCCGCGCTGGATCCTACGTGTCCTGGGGAGGCTGCTAGTGACCAAAAATTTGGTTAAAGAATCAATGACCTTTTACATATCACAAAGAAGGTCATGAATTTCAGTTTACGACCGCCAGCTTTTGACCTTCTGTTTTTATCACAAAAAGGTCGCAAATGAAAAACTATGACCTTTCAGCGGCCAATAGTGAGGGTCACAAGTTGACATATTTCTTGTAGTGCATGATCTTCATGATAGAGAGTCTCTCATTTTGTCACTTTCATATACTAGTGGGAATTTTTCATTTTAGAACTTGGCTTGTATATTCCAATGATGGGCTTCCTCAAATTGCCCTAGGTCTTCATGAGCAAGCGAGTTGGATGCACACCCACTTAGTTTCTTTTGTTGAGCTTTCATATACTTATAGCTCTAGTGCATCCGTTGCATGGCAATCCCTACTCACTCACATTGATATCTATTGATGGGCATCTCCATAGCCCCTTGATATGCCTAGTTGATGTGAGACTATCTTCCCCTCTTTTTGTCTTCTCCACAACCACCATTCTATTCCACATATAGTGCTATATCCAAGGCTCACGCTCATGTATTGCGTGAAGATTGAAAAAGGTTTTGAAAATGTCAAAAGTATGAAACAATTGCTTGGCTTGTCATTGGGTTGTGCATGATTTAAATACTTTGTGTGATGAAGATAGAGCATAGCCAGACTATATGGTTTTGTAGGGATAACTTTCTTTAGCCATGTTATTTTGAGAAGACATAATTGCTTTGATTAGTATGCTTGAAGTATTATTATTTTTATGTCAATATGAACTTTTGTATTGAATCTTTCGGATCTAAATGTTCATGCCACAATTAAGAAGAATTACATTGAAATTATGCCAAGTAGCACTCCGCATCAAAAATTCCTTTTTATCATTTACCTACTCGAGGACGAGCAGGAATCAAGCTTGGGGATGCGTGATACGTCTCCAACGTATCTATAATTTTTGATTGCTCCATGCTATATTATCTACTGTTTTGGACTATATTGGGCTTTGTTTTCCACTTTTATATTACTTTTGGGACTAACCTATTAACCGGAGGCCCAGCCCAGAATTGCTGTTTTTTTCCTATTTTAGTGTTTCGAAGAAACGGAATATCAAACGGAGTCCAAACGGAATGAAACCTTCGGGAACGTGATTTTCTCACCGAATATGATCCAGGAGACTTGGACCCCACGTCAAGAAAGAAGAGAGGCGGCCACGAGGGTGGAGGGCGCACCCCCTGCCTCATGGGCCCCCCGAAGCTCCACCGACGTACTCCTTCCTCCTATATATACCTACGTACCCCCAAACGATTAGATCCGGAGCCAAAAACCTAATTCCACCGCCACAACCTTCTGTACCCACGAGATCCCATCTTGGGGCCTGTTCCGGAGCTCCGCCGGAAGGGAATCCACCACAGAGGGCTTCTACATCATCACCATAGCCCCTCCGATGAAGTGTGAGTAGTTTACCTCAGACCTTCGGGTCCATAGTTAGTAGCTAGATGGCTTCTTCTCTCTTTTTGGATCTCAATACAATGTTCTCCCCCTCTCTCGTGGAGATCTATTCGATATAATCTTCTTTTTGCGGTGTGTTTGTTGAGACCGATGAATTATGTGTTTATGATCAAGTTTATCTATAAACAATATTTGAATCTTCTCTGAATTCTTTTATGTATGATTGGTTATCTTTACAAGTCTCTTCGAATTATCAGTTTGGTTTGGCCTACCAGATTAGTTTTTCTTGCAATGGGAGAAGTGCTTAGCTTTGGGTTCAATCTTGCGGTGTCCTTTCCCAGTGACAGTAGGAGCAGCAAGGCACGTATTGTATTGTTGCCATCGAGGATAACAAGATGGGGTTTTTTATCATATTGCATGAATTTATCCCTCTACATCATGTCATCTTGCTTAAGGCGTTACTCTGTTTTCTTGAACTTAATACTCTAGATGCATGCTGGATAGCGGTCGATGAGTGGAGTAATAGTAGCAGATGCAGGCAGGAGTCGGTCTACTTGTCTCGGACGTGATGCCTATATACATGATCATACCTAGATATTCTCATAACTATGCTCAATTCTGTCAATTGCTCAACAGTAATTTGTTCACCCACCGTAGAATACTTATGCTCTTGAGAGAAGCCACTAGTGAAATCTATGGCCCCCCGGGTCTATTCTCATCATATCAATCTTCAATCACTTTATTATTGCTTTGCTTTTTTTTACTTTGCTTTTATTTTACCTTGCATCTTTATATCAAAAATACCAAAAATATTATCTATCATCTTTATCAGATCTCACTCTCATAAGTGATCGTGAAGGGATTGACAACCCCTAATCGCATTGGTTGCGTTGAGCTATTTGTTTTGTGAAGGTACGAGGGACTTGCGTGTAGCCTCCTACTGGATTGATACCTTGGTTCTCAAAAACTGAGGGGAATACTTACTCTACTCTGCTGCATCACCCATTCCTCTTCAAGGAAATCCAACGCAGTGCTCAAGAGGTAGCATGCGTACAAAATATGAACGAATAGCAGAGTTTGCTTGCAAATATTGTTAACTTTTGTCTTTTAACTTATTTTCAACACTGGAGCTCTCATGTTATATCCCTCATCAAAAAGTAGTACAAAAACACCCAGATAAAGAAAACAAAATGATGCTTCATGTAACAATATAATGAATAGTTATATTGAATCTCACAGAAAAATTGCTTCAGTGATATATATATGTTTAGAAAAGCACAAGGATTAGTTGTAGCCCATTTAGGAGGAAGACACATATTACTTGTATAGAAACATTAGATATGAAATTTGACTATTACTCCCTCCATTCCAAAAATAGATGACCCAACTTTGTACTAAGTTTGTACTAAAGTTAGTACAAAGTTGGGTCATCTATTTTGGAACGGAGGGAATAGTTCATAACAAGTGTGAATGACTATAAGTTCATAACATATCAAAAAAATTATTTGGAAAATGCTCAGGAAAAATGGCAAAATGCTGCTAGCGTCAGTCTTAATACATATCTGTGTGTACTTGGTAGTAGCCTTTCAAGCACGAGGATTATGACTTGACCAGAGATTCAGGGTAGAAGCACAAATTGCAGAGATGGTTTATGACATATGATTATGTTTAACAACTTAAGGATGGTGATTATATCTCTATTTCTATACTGTCGCGCAGGTGAGTGTCTCTCTTGTGTCCCTCTTGCCACCCGCTTTCTGTTATTCATATGTTTCTTTTCTACTCCCTCCGTTCCCAAATATAAGTCTTTCTAGAGATTCCAACAAGTGACTACATACGGAGTAAAATGAGTGAATCCACACTCTAAAATATGTCTATATACATCTGTATGTTGTAATCCATTTGAAATGTCTAAAAAGACTTATATTTAGGAAGGGAGGGAGTATATCTAGAACTGCTCTTTCATTTGGGTTTGTCAAGGTTTGACATTCTTCTGGTGGTTAATCTCTGTAGGCTTTCTTTGACCTGGAGAATGGCAACCAAGAGCTCAAGAGTGATAAGGACGTCTATATCAACACCTCAATGTGCCGATGGCATGCAGTAGACGCGCGAGCTCCTCATCTAGGTTGACCACCACTGCGGCTCACGTGGCGTCGACGCCAAGCGGGAGTAGAAGGTGAGGTCGAATCCGGCCGGTCTTCCTCTTTCAATCCTCCGTACCTGCCCTTGCATTTCGGATATATGAAGAGCCGAATATGTTCAGTGATGTTGGACATTATTGTCAATATTTCTAAGATATAATCAAATGCTCTTGTAGGTGGGCATAATGGAATGGAAAGTACAGAGATGATATTTGAAGGTTCATCAATGTACCGTTTGCTAAATCCTGATTCCCATCATTACCGTTCTCCCAAATCACCATCATTTTCGTATATTATTAAGACAGATCATTATATTGCTTTGTTCATACCCATTTTGTCATGGCTACATATTAAGTACCGTCTGTTTTATATTTTCATTGATATAAGACAAGTTACACATATAAAACACAGAATGATAAAAGACCAGAACAGCCAAAAAAATACAAAGATTAACATGGAAGAATATAGAATTTTCAAGTATGCATGAGGCTTCTCTACCTGATCAAATTTACTTACACAATTTTCCATGTACTGCTATTGCTTCCACTGTGCCTGCCGTTTTAGCCATCAGTTGTGGATTTTCCATGTCCAGGAGCCGATGCAGCTCCTAATATTTTTGTGTACTACAAGTAGTTGGGGGCTGCTAAATCTCAGAGAAGGCTCTATCTAGCATGAGGGAGGGCTTCATTTTACAATCCAATCAAGTATTATGTAAACTTTGTTTTTCTTTTCTTTTGTTCCGATTGTCATGGAAAATGATGATTCATTTAATGTTGTCATCTTATTTTATTTTACTGTCTTGCTGCTCTGCTTTATGAGTGAATGATTTCCTGCTGCAGTTCTTTTCGGTCTTCCCTTTTGTTAACAGCTAGCACTCAGTTGGACTGCATATACACATTAACAAATGCAGCATCCACCGCTGCTGCTCGCCGTCCATTCATGGCATCGGCGTTGGTCTCCTTCTCACCTTCCATGTTCTCTTCCATACAACTTCCCACTGCCACCACCACCGCTCGAGGTACTCACTCATTCCCCTTCCTTCCTCTCCAATTAGTTTTTTATTGTTCATTTACAAAGATAATTCTGCATTTTCTGTTCCTTGGCATTTGATTAATTTTGTACTAACAGTTTGTACAAGTAAGTTCATGATTTGCCACGTGATATCTGACCGCGTACGGCCACGTAAAGATGCAGCACCAACTCCTTGTCAACAATGATTCGAAGCAAATGCTTTGACAGCCCAAAGCACCAAAGCTTAACTTCTAGACCAGGACATGAATTTAACTTAAGAGGTACACACATTTGCATGTTAGCTGCATGAATTAGGAAGGTCAAGTAGCATAATTTAGCTGCACAACTGTGATGTACACGTGTGCTTTGCTAGAGATCGTTGCTAACTGAATGATACTTGTGTACATCTCCAATTACTACATTTTGGCTATATATTTTCTTGGATAAACGATTGGTTGAAATGGTAAGCATTCCCTGGTTGATTAATCTCTTTGCTGCCCTTCTATAGATGCCGAGAGTGGGAGTAGGATCCTCATAATGTTATTTCACTTCATCTTAATTAACAAGAAATTTTGCTAGGGGAAATCATTTCTTCAATCCTCATCTACCTGGACATCCACTTCGGCTCACACCCCGCCAATGCCAAGCAAGAAGATGGTGTGGTCGAATCTGACTAGTCTATCTGTTTCGATCCTCCCTCCTTGCTCATGGATTTTGGTGCGACCACGTGTGAGAGTGGAAAAGTTTTATCCCTTGCTTCATTTTGCTTGTATGGAAGTACGAGTGAACTGCCGTTCTACCTTACAATTAGTTTACAACTCTCATTCTTTTAACTGCTTAGGATGAGTCTCACATGAACGTGATGTTGCTGGTAAATTTAAAGAAGAAATAGTTCCAGTCCATAATAAGCGAATGTAGTGCCTTAGTTTTCTCTTCCTAAGTAAATGCGTCTAATTTTGAGGAATGTTTATTGAAAAATTAGAATTGTTGCCTTCTGAAGATCATGAATCCAAAAACTGTACAC
The DNA here is from genome assembly GCF_003073215.2 of Triticum urartu. Taxonomy (NCBI): domain Eukaryota; kingdom Viridiplantae; phylum Streptophyta; class Magnoliopsida; order Poales; family Poaceae; genus Triticum; species Triticum urartu. Next base: position 651,083,146 of record NC_053023.1, on the reverse strand, counting down.
GCTTAAAGATATATTGTCAGGACCCCGATTCCAAGTCACATCGATCTAGCTGGTAATACCTCATATCACTTTGCGGCCTCACGCACGGTATTCCCACGGGTGTCGCCTTACCATGGCCCGGGACCGTTTGCGCCTTTTGGCTCACGTATATGATAGTGTTGCTAGCATCCATATGACAGAGAATCTGGGCCGACATGACTAGTCGTGAACCCAAAGTGGCACTAACTTACGGGGACAGACATACATGAATCAACATCGAGCATGTCGGTCAGCAGCATGCGAATTCGGGCTGTAGCACTGGGCTAACAGGACTCCGGTGAACCGGGCTATAGCAGGCTAGGCAGGACTCCGGATGTCACCGCGTGACATTTCCCCGAAGGGACAGACACAGGAATGAAGTGAATCACATGCCGGCCAGTCAAGTGTTCCGGAGCAGTAGTGCTGGGCTAGCAGGACTCCGGTGAACCGGCTGTAGCGGACTACTATGGCTCATGGAAGCACAAGACTACATTTCCCCATAAGAGAGGCTACCAAGGATAAACAACTAGGTTGTCGGATCCCACACATACCAAGCATTTCAATCATACACACAATATGCTCGATATGTGTAAATACAACATGGCATCACAACATAACTCTACGACTCAAGTATTTATTCATTAGGCTCCGAGGAGCGAGATATTACAAACATGGGTCTCATGACCCAACATACAGAGCATACAAGCAACAAGCACATGCGGAAGCTTAACTTGTCTGAGTACAGACAACTACAAATGAAGAAGGCTGAGAAGCTTGACTATCTACCAGACCCTGCCGAGGGCATAAGATCGTAGCTGAGGTATCAAGCTAAACGTCCAAGTCCACACGGAACTACTAGTGAGACTGAAGTCTCTCTGCAAAAACATAAATTAAGCAAACATGAGTACAAATGTACCCAGCAAGACTTACATCAGAACTATCTACATATGCATCGGTATCAACAAAGAGGGTGGTGGAGTTTAACTGCAGCAAGCCAGCTTTAACTCGGTGGCTATCCTGAACTACGACTACAAGTAACTCTTTTGAGGTGGCGCACACGAGTCCACATATTCACCATACCAATACACTGCTATGGATCCGCTCCCGTCTCCCCACGAGAAGGCCATCCATAGCACTCACGCTTATCTTGCGAGTTTTAGAGTATCCACTTTCACTTGTCTATGAACTGTATAGGCAACCAAGTAGTCCTTTACCACGGACGTGGCTACTCGAATAGATGATGTTAACCCTGCAGGGGTGTACTTCTTCACACACGCTCTCACCACTTATCGCCGTTTACACGACATGTACTCGACAACCTTCAAGCGGAAGCCCAGCGAGGGTGTCGGCCACGGCCTACCTAAACACTCAAGTCCCTAGTCCAGGTTTATCGCCTATTCAGGTTCCATCCGCAGGGAGTCCGGCTGAGGTTTCCACATACGGCCCCGAACGATGTGTACAGGGTTCCGAGACACCAAACGGGCGCCCGGCATGCCCGGCCACGTGCCTACCGCATCACAGCCCACCCCTCGGGTCAGCACTACGCACAGCCTCCAGCATACTACAAACACCAGAAACTACTTGCAACTCCTGGACAGAGGACAAGGGTGGATAAGAAGCCGAGAGGGTCCATTGATTTCAGGCCCAATGCATGGTAGTAGCTGAATCTTAAATCACACATACAGATCTCAGTGCTTAAGGACGGTTCCAATGAAACAACCCACCATGTACTCCTACATGGCCTCTCATCGATACCTTTACCAAATCATGTTTACACGCTTAGCTCACACTTAGTAGGACATGTTCATCACCATTCCAATTCATCCCCGATGAATCAGACCTGACTCAACTCTAAGAAGTAGCAGGCATGACAAACAAGCATGAATGAGTAGGCACATCAGGGCTCAAACAACTCCTACTCATGCTAGTGGGTTTCATATATTTACTGTGGCAATGACAGGTCACGCAGAGGAAAAGGGGTTCAGCTACCGCAGCATGTAACAGTTGAATCGATGTTGTCCTAATGCAGTAGAAGAGAGCAGGAGCGAGAGAGTGAGATTGTATCGGAATGAACAAGGGGGTTTTGCTTGCCTGGCACTTCTGAAGAAAGCATTGGGTATTCATCAGTGTCAATGATCACATCGTCGAAGCAATGTCTACTGAGAGGGGACAAATACCGGCAACAGAGAAAGAAACACAATCAATGCAATGCACAATATGATGCATGATCATGACATGGTAAAATGAGTGTGTTGGGCTAATACAACTACAACCAGATTGGTTTGAGCTATTTTGAACCAAAGATTCAAAGTTCAAACTCATTTGTGATCTTACATAGTGATTTATCATGTTTTGCACTAAACAACAAGTTAACTGGTTTAAACATGTATGACACTAGTACAGATGGATAGATTGGATTGTTCTGATCATTTTTCATATATAATTTGTTTGATTTGGAGTTACGGTTGAATTACTATGAATTTTTGAAATTTGCAACATTTTCTGGAATTTCCTATATAAGAATAAATCCAGAAAAGGATTTACTGCGTCAGCCTGGCGTCAGTGTGACGGCAGCGGTCAACTGAGACGGTCCAGGTGAACCCTGACCTGTGGGTCCCGTCTGTAAGTGTCATTAAACCAACTAAGTTTAGTTAGCGTTAAACTAATACTAACCTAGTTTAGTTAGTGGCCTGGGGCCCACACGTCAGTGACCCAGAGGGTCAAACTGGGTCCACCCGGGGTCAACGGGGTCAAACTCGCCGACGGCTCGACGCCAGCGATGACAGGCGCGGCGGAGGGGCTCAGAAATGAGCCACAGTGCACCATTTTGGCTGCGGTCTGTTGCGTTCGAACACACGCAGCGGCGCGCATCAAGTGGTTGTAGCGGTAGGTGCTGGGGTGGCCGGAAACAACCGCGGCGAGCAAGTCCGTGGCGGCTGGAGTTCGGTCAAGCTCGGGGTCGACGTTGCGGTGCACGGGAGGACTAGCTGATGGTGGTGTTGGGTTTATGGGAGCATGCTAAACACGTAGCAGTGCTCGGACGCGAATGTTGCTAGCCTATTCGCCGGCGACGACGAGCGTGGCGGCGGTGAGCTTTCGGGTCCTGTGGCTAGCATGCCTATAGCACGCAAATGAACATGGGAGAAGGGGGGGAAGGATGGCAGGGCTCACGGCGAGTCTTCTGGTGCAGCCGTTGAGCTCGGGGAGGCACGGACAACGACGTAATGTCGATGGCGATCCGACGGCCGTGCGCGGGGAAGGCGGGTCGGTGGCTAGGCAACAGAGCATCCGGCGATGCGTGGTTGAGCGAGGGGGTCGAGGACGAAGTGGCGGAGCTTCTGTGCGTGGAGAGAGGTTGAGGAGGAGGTGGTGGCTACGGTGAACGGCGTCGGTGGCGACGAGCTCCGCTCGGGCGGCACAGAACAGAGAGAAGAGGAGGGGGAAGGAGTCCAGGGAAAGTGAGAGGGTCAGGGGTGTGTGTGGCGTTGCGGGAGGTGTCCAGGGCAACGAGGGGGCAGCCAGGCAGGGTGGAGGTGGCGCGCGCGCGGCGAGCACACGCCCTCCTGCCTACTGGCAAGAGGTTGAAGACGGTCCGGCGGCTAGGCTGGGCCAGCTACAGTGCTGGGCCAGGTGGCTGTACATGAGGTAAGCCTAGGTGGGTTTTCTCTCTCTCTCTCTCCTTTCTAATTCTTTTCTGTTTTTCTATTTCTTCTGTAGTTTCAGGGCTTTATTAAAAATATTTAGGCACACTCAAAAACTATGAAACTTTCTCAAGCCCACTTTTTGGAATATATCCAACAGTAAACATTTAAGTTTATGATTATTTGGACATTTAAAATATTTTATAGCATTTAAATGTCCAAATGCAAATAACATATGATTTAATCCAGTGACCTTATGATGTCCTAGAAAAGTGTGCACCATTTTTGTCAGAGGTTCTAGACCAAGGCAAAGATGATGAACATTTTTGGAGGGTAATTCAGGTTCATTGAAAATATTTTTATTTTGATCCTAGTTGCATTTCATTTGGTGCTAGGGTTTGTCATCCCCATTTCAAATTTCAAACAAATATAGACATGATGCATGGATGCTTATGAAACTAATTGCAATCAAACTCTAGGGCTGTGACAACTCACCCCCACTAAACAGGAATCTCGTCCCGAGATTCAAGACATGAGGTAAGAAGACAGAGGGGGTACAAGCTAACATGATCTTCATGATCCCTTGCTTCATATCGATCATAGCGCCCTTCCTTTCAAGATCTTCATCCAACACGAAGACGACGGACAGGAACTCTACCAGAATCGATCTTCTCGAAGATCGGGCAACTCAAGATCAACTCTTAAGGTGAGATATAAAACATCTCTTGTGCTGAGACACGAAACATACATCAGGGTGATGGGAAGAGACAGATGTCAAGGGTTCAATTTGGTAGGCAATAATTCCAGCAGTAGTAAGATGGTGCATGGTTTCAAAGTAGCGAGGAGATAATTGCCATGATTCCATAACGGGGCGCCTTGGGGGAGGTGACTCGTAGAGTTATTCCTCTAAATGGCAAAAAGAATTACTTTTGATTCATAGATCATTGAGACTCTTTATACCAACCTAAGGCAATCACAATCGATCGTTTGGCGGAGTTCAAAGGAATGGCATATCGGATTCGAATGGATGATGTGGACTACCTTGTTGAAGACAACGCAATGGATGATTTTGCTTATCATCGGAAATGGATGGGGGCCATTGGTAGGAGCACTTCTGAAGATGATCCTGAACAACTTTTGCTGAGAAGGGCAGTCCAAGGGAGATTGGCACAAGGCGGTGCAAGCTGGGAACAAAATGCAAATGCTCGGAATGTTCCAACCATCATGTCTGCCGGAGATTCAGATCCGTTTGGTAACGGGATATTTCAGACAGCATGTCTGGAAAAGGAAAGGTTGCAACACAAATCGACGAGATGATGTTGCGAGATTCTCGGGGAATGAACTATGATAGCAAGCCCCAAAACACGAGCAGGTTTTGCTACACACCTGTGAACACACTGTCCTAGACAAGCGTGACCACGTGGCAGTCTTATAATAAAACACTATCCAGTTCAGGTTAGGATCCGTCATCAAGGATTTCGAAGTCCTTACGTGCTAGACTTCTTTTCCTTGAACAAGTCAATCAGTGGCTTGAAGTGCTAGGGAACATATGGAATGAAGGTTGCAAGTCTCCAAACCACAGGACACTTCGCACATATGCATGAATGACTTGGGATGATTCCGGGGGAAGCAAAAACAAGCTTTCTCGAATTCATGGCGGCAACTTACATCGATTGCATGTGAACTTAGAGGAAGTCGCTACTTTCATCCAAACATATGCTTCATGAACGGAACATGAAGGCATCATTTACAAAGTTTCCAACACTAGCTTAATGTTTAACACGAATCATGGTGGAGACAAGATGCTGCTGATGGGCTCAACAACAACTCATCATAATTTCCATATCACTCGACTTCCACCATCGTGTGAACACGGTGATAGCATTGGTCAGACCAAAAGATGTAATGGTGAATGCTCGAGGGATCAACCACGAGTAAGACAACATTACGAACATCGTTGGTTCTGATTTGACTTGATGATAGCCCATACTCAAGTCAAAGTTTTGACAAGGCAATAGATCCAACAACTGATCACGAGGACCAATCGATGGAGATATCATCTTGCTTCAACACACACACACACACAAAGATATCCCTTAACATGAATTAAGTCAGACAAGCTTTTATCTTCCAACTCTCCAAGTCGTTGTTTGGCTTAACCAACTAGCTCAGGGGTATCCAACACAGATTCTTGGAGAATGGGTGGTTTGGAGGAAAACCAACATGATCACAAACTCAACATAGCGGTCAGGTGACAACCTGGTAATACTTCCGAGAGGATATTCGGAACATCATGAACCACCGATATGTTACTAAGCTCAAGAACAATCTTGCTTTTCAGAGCAAGACGATATGATCAAATAAGCAAGGGATTGAATAATCCTAACTCATTGATCGAAGAGTGCACCAGAAATAAGGACTAGGTAGCACAATCTATCTTAGAATTATGATTCAATAACCAACACGCTAAGAATGAGAATATTGTCCATTAACTACCAAGCAACTAGTTGCTAGGAGTATTGATTTCACACATCATGGTTCACTTGTCGGTATTCCGGTTGCAACAACACGGAACCGAGGAGCGAATGATGATGGCGAGAAGTATCACTGTGTCAAGAATTCATAAGAGGTGGTGCAATTCTCATGATAATCCTGACATAAGGAGGCAACACTGCAAGGTAGAACAGAACAAAAGCTGGATTGGCATTTTGATCCGTGGAATACAACTGCTTTGACCCAATCCTAGATATGGATGAGGTACTAGAGTTTGTTTCTCCTAGTCATTCCAGAATAGAATGGCTTGACAGACCACAAGAATAATAGGCATTGACAGCGAATGCACGCATACTCTTGAGTATCAAATGATAGACGGGGATCAGAATACAACTAAAGAGAACAACTCAAGGAACATATAAATTTCTGAGTTGCGGATTCATGGGTTAGTATGTCAAACGAGTTCAACAAATTTCTTCTGAATAACCCATGCAGAATGATAGAACTGGCAGAGTCACAATATGAATGGAGTACTCCTCAAGAGCACCCTGGTTGTGATCTTTTGGTTCAAAGGAACTACTGCCATAAGCAGTTCATGGTATTTGGAAGAAGGAAATACCACGGACCTCGAGGACTATCGCAAAGGGTACTAATATCCTAAAGGTACGAGCAACACTATCAACATGAGGTAAGTAGAGTGAATCTTGGGTCAAGAACCCAAGACTAGAATACCTACTACTAAATGGCATCACGAGATGCTTTCGAGAATGGTGGCCAGAATCATCACACTAGAAACACAAAACATGGCTAGATTACTAGGTGACTCCCTAAAACACCTAGGGTCATAATAATAGCTCCAACATATATGTCGAGGCAATAGAGTACCTCAACTCACCGATTAGTGTGGTTAAACTGACCCAAAGAAACATTGGAACGGGAAGAAGGGATTTGCAAATGCATCAGACTATTTAGAAACCTGGGATGACTCGGACAACATAATGGTTGTAAATGCTCAAAGGAGTTGAGACATCCTGCAAAAATGGTGGCATAACCACTCAGAAGCACAATATCAAGGTTCCGAGACCAACTATGAACACACGGAAGTAGTAGAAACTGAACAGAGGCTTGAATCCATCAATCCTATAACTCTCTATCATAGTAACTCGTCATCCTGATAGATAGATGAGAAGGCCTAGTTCTTAACCCCGTAGAAGAGAAGAGGATGACTCGGATCAGAAGGGCATAAGGTAAAGGAGTAAAAAGAGCCTTACGTTCCCTTCCACAATCAATTCCCTTATATAACTAAAGCATTTCTAGACTCAACTTCGACCAGTTTGGCTTGGTAATCCTACAGGTAGTCATGCTCTGATACCAAAGCTATCAGGACCCCGATTCCAAGTCACATCGATCTAGCTGGTAACACCTCATATCACTTTGCGGTCTCACGCACGGTATTCCCACGGGTGTCGCCTTACCATGGCCTGGGACCGTTTGCGCCTTTTGGCTCACGTATATGATAGTGTCGCTAGCATCCATATGACATAGAACCCGGGCCGACATGACTAGTCGTGAACCCAAAGTGGCACTAACTTACGGGGACAGACATACATGAATCAACATCGAGCATGTCGGTCAGCAGCGTGCGAATCCGGGCTGTAGCACTGGGCTAACAGGACTCCGGTGAACCGGGCTGTAGCAGGCTAGGCAGGACTCCGGATGTCACCGCGTGACATTTCCCCGAAGGGACAGACATAGGAACGAAGTGAATCACATGCCGGCCAGTCAAGTGTTCCGGAGCAGTAGTGCTGGGCTAGCAGGACTCCGGTGAACCGGGCTGTAGCGGACTACTATGGCTCATGGAAGCACAAGACTACATTTCCCCATAAGAGAGGCTACCAAGGATAAACAACTAGGTTGTCGGATCCCACACATACCAAGCATTTCAATCATACACACAATATGCTCGATATGTGTAAATACAACATGGCATCACAACATAACTCCACGACTCAAGTATTTATTCAATAGGCTCCGAGGAGTGAGATATTACAAACATGGGTCTCATGACCCAACATTCAGAGCATACAAGTCAAAGCACATGCGGAAGCTTAACATGTCTGAGTACAGACATCTACAAATGAAAAAGGCTGAGAAGCCTTACTATCTACCAGATCCTGCCGAGGGCACAAGATCGTAGCTGAGGTAACAAGCTAAACTTCGAAGTCCACGCGGAACTACTAGCGAGACTGGCGTCTCTCTGCAAAACATAAAATAGGCAAACGTGAGTACAAATGTACCCAGCAAGACTTCCATCAGAACTAGCTACATATGCATCAGTATCAATAAAGGGGGTGGTGGATTTTGACTGCAGCAAGCCAGCTTTGACTCGGTGGCTATCCTGAACTACGACTGCAAGTAACTCTTTTGAGGTGGCGCACACGAGTCCACATATTCACCATACCAATACACCGCTATGGATCCGCTCCCGTCTCCCCACGAGAAGGCCATCCATAGCACTCACGCTTATCTTGCGAGTTTTAGAGTATCCACTTTCACTTGTCTATGAACTGTATAGGCAACCAAGTAGTCCTTTACCGCGGACACGGCTATTCGAATAGATGATGTTAACCCTGCAGGGGTGTACTTCTTCACACACGCTCTCACCACTTATCGCCGTTTACACGACATGTACTCGGCAACCTTCAAGCGGAAGCCCAGCGAGGGTGTCGGCCACGGCCTACCTAAACACTCAAGTCTCTAGTCCAGGTTTACCGCCTATTCAGGTTCCATCCGCAGGGAGTCCGGCCGAGGTTTCCACATACGGCCCCGAACGATGTGTACAGGGTTCCGAGACACCAAACGGGCGCCCGGCATGCCCGGCCACATGCCTACCGCATCACAGCCCACCCCTCGGGTCAGCGCTGCGCACGGCCTCCAGCATACTACAAACACCAGAAACTACTTGCAACTCCTGGACAGAGGACAAGGGTGGATAAGAAGCCGAGAGGGTCCATTGGTTTCAGGCCCAATGCATGGTAGTAGCTGAATCTTAAATCACACATACAGATCTCAGTGCTTAAGGACGGTTCCAATGAAACAACCCACCATGTACTCCTACATGGCCTCTCATCGATAGCTTTACCAAATCGTGTTTACACGCTTAGCTCACACTTAGTAGGACATGTTCATCACCATTCCAATTCATCCCCGATGAATCAGACCTGACTCAACTCTAAGCAGTAGCAGGCATGACAAACAAGCATGAATGAGTAGGCACATCAGGGCTCAAAGAACTCCTACTCATGCTAGTGGGTTTCATCTATTTACTTTGGCAATGACAGGTCATGCAGAGGAAAAGGGGTTCAGCTACCGCAGCATGTAACAGTTGAATCGATGTTGTCCTAATGCAGTAAAAGAGAGCAGGAGCGAGAGAGTGGGATTGTATCGGAATGAACAAGGGGGTTTTGCTTGCCTGGCACTTCTGAAGATAGCATTGGGTCTTCGTCAGTGTCAATGATCACATCGTTGAGGCAACGTCTACTGAGAGGGGACAAATACCGGCAACAGAGAAAGAAACACAATCAATGCAATGCACAATATGATGCATGATCATGACATGGTAAAATGAGTGTGTTGGGCTAATACAACTACAACCAGATTGGTTTGAGCTATTTTGAACCAAAGATTCAAAGTTCAAACTCATTCGTGATCTTAAATAGTGCTTTATCATGTTTTGCACTATACAGCAAGTTAACTGGTTTAAACATGTATGACACTAGTACAGATGGTTAGATTGGATTGTTATGATCATTTTTCATATATAATTTGTTTGATTTGGAGTTACGGTTGAATTACTATGAATTTTTGAAGTTTGCAACATTTTCTGGAATTTCCTATATAAGAATAAATCCAGAAAAGGATTTACTGCGTCAGCCTGGCGTCAGTGTGACGGCAGCGGTCAACTGAGACGGTCCAGGTCAACCCTGACCTGTGGGTCCCGTCTGTCAGTGTTAATTAAACTAAGTTTAGTTAGCATTAAACTAATACTAACCTAGTTTAGTTAGTGGCCTGGGGCCCACACGTCAGTGACCCAGAGGGTCAAACTGGGTCCACCCAGGGTCAATGATCAGCAGGTCAAACTCGCCGGCGGCTCGACGCCGGCGACGACAGGCGCGGCGGAGGGGCTCGGAAATGAGCCACAGGGCATCATTTTGGCCGCGGTCTGTTGCGTTCGAATGCACGCTGCGGCGCGCATCAAGTAGTAGTAGCGGTAGGTGCTGGGGTGGCCGGAAACAACGGCGGCGAGCAAGTCCACGGCGGCCGGAGTTCGGTCAAGCTCGGGGTCGACGTTGCGGTGCATGGGAGGACTAGCTGATGGTGGTGTTGGGTTTCTGGGAGCATGCTAAACACATAGCAGTGCTCGGACGCGAAGGTTGCCAGCCTATTCGCCGGCGACGACGAGCGCGGCGGCGGTGAGCTCTCGGGTCTGGTGGCTAGCACGCCTATAGCACGCAAATGAACATGGGAGAAGGGGGGGAACATGGAGGGGCTCACGGCGAGTCTTCTGGTGCAGCCGTTGAGCTCGGGGAGGCACAGACGGCGACGTAATGACGATGGCGATCCGATGGCCATGCGCGGGGAAGACGGGTCGGTGGCGAGGCAACAAAGCATCCGGCAATGCGTGGCTCAGCGAGGGGGTCGAGGACGAAGTGGCGGAGCTTATGGGCGTGGAGAGAGGTTGAGGAGGAGGTGGTGGCTACGGCGAACGGCGTCGGTGGTGACGAGCTCCGCTCGGGCGGCCCGGAACAGAGAGCAGAGGAGGGGGAAGGAGTCCAGGGAAAGTAAGAGGGGTCAGGGGTGTGCGTGGCATCGCAGGAGGCGTCCAGGGCAATGAGGGGGCAGCCAGGCAGGGTGGAGGTGGCGCGCGTGCGCGGAGAGCACACGCCCTCCTGCCTACTGGCAGGAGGTTGAAGACAGTGCGCCGGCTGGGCTGGGCCAGCTACAGTGCTGGGCCAGGTGGCTGTACAGGAGGTAAGCCCAGGTGCGTTTTCTCTCTCTCTCTCTCTGTTCTAATTCTTTTCTGTTTTTCTATTTCTTCTGTAGTTTCAGGGCTTTATTAAAAATTCTTAGGCACACTCAAAAATCATGAAACTTTCTCAAGCCCACTTTTTGGAATATATCCAACAGTAAACGTTTAAGTTTATGATTATTTGGACATTTTAAATATTTTATAGCATTTAAATTTCCAAATGCAAATAACATATGATTTAATCAAGTGACCTTATGATGTCCTAGAAAAGTGTGCACCATTTTTGTCAGAGGTTCTAGACCAAGGCAAAGATGATGAACACTTTTGAAGGGCAATTCAGGTTCATTGAAAATATTTTTGTTTTGAGCCTAATTGCATTTCATTTGGTGCTAGGGTTTGTCATCCCCATTTCAAATTTCAAACAAATATAGACATGATGCATGAATGCTTATGAAACTAATTGCAATCAAACTCTAGGGCTGTGACATATATGTCCTTGTAATCGTAGGAAATGCTGGGCAAGTAAGTTATCGAGTTGAAGCTTTCGTACTAATGAGGCGAGATGTTGGTACACAAAAGGGTCTTTCAATTATTGGAATCTACAGGTATCAGTACTTTTTCTATATGTTCTGCAACATAGTACTCCCTCCCTCAGGAAGTACTTGTCCTAGAAATAGATGTATCTGGACTTATTTTAGTTATAGATACATCCATTTTATCCATTTTAAGACAAGTATTTCCGGACGGAAGGTAGAAAGAATTGTTGGGGAACGTAGTAATTTCAAAAAAATTCCTACGCACACGCAAGATCATGGTGATGCATAGCAACGAGAGGGGAGAGTGTTGTCCACGTACCCTCGTAGACTGAAAGCGGAAGCATTATAACAACACGGTTGATGTAGTCGTACGTCTTCACGGCCCGACCGATCAAGCACCGAAACTACGGCACCTCCGAGTTCTAGCACACGTTCAGCTCGATGACGATCCCCGGACTCCGATCCAGCAGAATGTCGGGGAAGAGTTCCGTCAGCACGACGGCGTGGTGACGATCTTGATGTTCTACTGTCGCAGGGCTTCGCCTAAGCACCGCTACAATATTATCGAGGATTATGGTGGAGGGGGGCACCGCACACGGCTAAGAGATCAATGATCAATGTGTCTATGGGGTGCCCCCTGCCCCCGTATATAAAGGAGCAAGGGGGAGGAGGAGCGGCCAGGCAAGGGGCGCGCCAGGAGGAGTCCTACTCCTACCGGGAGTAGGACTCCACCCCTTTCCATGTTGGACTAGGACTTGGGGAGGAAGGAGAGAGAGAGGGTAAAGGGAAGGGGGGGCGCCGCCCCCTTTCCTTGTCCAATTCAGACTTGGGTGGGCGGGGGGCGTCTGCCCCTTGGCCTCCTCTCCTCTTCCTCCACTAGGCCCATTAAGGCCCATTAAGTTACCGGGGGGTTCCGGTAACCTCCCGGTACTCCGGTAAAATGCCGATTTCACCTGGAACACTTCCGATGTCCAAACATAGGCTTCCAATATATCAATCTTCATGTCTCGACCATTTCGAGACTCCTCGTCATGTCCGTGATCACATCCGGGACTCCGAACAACCTTCGGTACATCAAAACATATAAACTCATAATGAAACTGTCATCGTAACGTTAAGCGTGCGGAACCTACGGGTTCGAGAACAATGTAGACATGACCGAGACACGTCTCCGGTCAATAACCAATAGCGGAACCTGGATGCTCATATTGGCTCCCACATATTCTACGAAGATCTTTATCGGTCAGACCGCATAACAACATACGTTGTTCCCTTTGTCATCGGTATGTTACTTGCCCGAGATTCGATTGTCGGTATCTCAATACCTAGTTCAATCTTGTTACCGACATGTCTCTTTACTCGTTCCGTAATACATCATCCCACAACTAACTCATTAGTTGCAATGCTTGCAAGGCTTAAGTGATGTGCATTACCGAGAGGGCCCAGAGACACCTCTCCGACAATCGGAGTGACAAATCCTAATCTCGAAATATGCCAACCCAACATGTACCTTTGGAGACACCTGTAGAGCTCCTTTATAATCACCCAGTTACGTTGTGATGTTTGGTAGCACACAAAGTGTTCCTCCGGTAAACGGGAGTTGCATAATCTCATAGTCATAGGAACATGTATAGTCATACGAACATGTATAAGTCATGAAGAAAGCAATAGCAACATACTAAATGATCGTGTGCTAAGCTAATGGAATGGGTCATGTCAATCACATCATTCTCCTAATGATGTGATCCCGTTAATCAAATGACAACTCATGTCTATGGCTAGGAAACATAACCATCTTTGATCAACAGGCTAGTCAAGTAGAGGCATACTACTGACACTCTGTTTGTCTATATATTCACACATGTATTATGTTTCCGGTTAATACAATTCTAGCATGAATAATAAACATTTATCATGATATAAGGAAATAAATAATAACTTTATTATTGCCTCTAGGGCATATTTCCTTCAAGAATTATGCTCATATTCTATAGAAAAATTTCCTGCGGTTACTCACAACGTATTAACACTTCGGTTTACACTTTTACTGCCAACATTATGGCTCCAATACTTTTTGGGCATCGAAGCAAAGAGAATTATCATGGTTTTAATCATTACAAAATTCAATTTTTTCAAGTGGCTTACTTCCTGGTGATTTATGATGATAATGATATGGATGTTGCATATAGAAAGGGGCTCGTTCATGGAACTCGGGAAGATACAATCTTTGATTTTTGCTAGCTATGTGAGCCGAAGATGTGCGTTGCTACTACTACTATTTTCAGCTGTGTGTGTATATATATGTGTTAGGAGCTAGGGTTCTGCCAGGACGTGGCCGTAGCTTGTAGGGAAAGGAGGCAGCTGGGCGAGGAAGAGCATGCGGTCGGCGGCGGCAGGGCGCCGTCATGCGCGTGGGGGAGGTGGCGGCGAAAGGGCAGGAGGCGGCTAGGGTTAGGGTCCGACTCCTCTGGGAGCCGGGCAATAGATTATTCTTATTTCTTAATTCTCAAAATTGTCTTACAACTTGTTTATATAACCACGATGCAAATAAAAATAAGATAACTTGTGGGCTAAGCCCCTAAATAAACCTGCCCGGTGGGCCTCCTACGGGCATAGGTTTGCCCGGTCATAACATCTCTCCCCGCCTGCGCAAACTACTCGTCTTTGAGTTGGAAGTTTGGGTAGTGTTGGCGAAACTCCTGGCTCTGCTCCCAAGTGGCTTCCTCCCCGGAAGTCCAGCCCACTGAATCAACATGTACCACACTCCGCGGTGTAGCTGGGCCTGCAACACCTTCTCTGGTCCCGGAAGAAGATGCCCGTCGGAGGTCGGAGGTCGGAGGGAGCGCGGGAAGGGCCGCAGGTGGCTCCCCACGGAAGGGCTTGAGCAGCCCCACATGGAAGACATCGTGGATGCGAGCACCGGCCGGAAGCTGAAGGTGGTAAGCCACCTTCCCTATGCACTCCAAGACAGCAAAGGGCCCGGCATAGCGAGGACCCAGCTTACGCTTCGTGCGTGGGTCCAGTGACTGCGTAGAGCAGTGAAGGAGACGCAGCCACACCCAATCACCCACCGCGAACTCTGCCTCATGATGGTGGTCGTTGTAGTAGTGCTTGGCCAGCTGCTGGGCCTGAATGAGGCGTTGCCGGACCTCTACCAGCATCTCGTCACGGTTCCGCAGAAGATCACCGGCCGCCTCCGTCCGAGCCATTGCCGGATCAACTGGTAGGATGGCCGGGAGCGGTCTGCCATAAACCACCTCAAATGGCGTGGCGCGTAGGGCGGAGTGATAGGAGGTGTTGTAGCAGTACTCCGTCCACGAGAGCCAATCCACCCACGCGCGAGGACGATCACCTGTGACACAATGCAAATACATGGCAATCACCTTATTGACGACCTCGAATTGGCCATCCGTCTGAGGGTGGAAGGCCGTGCTCAGGCAGACCTTCATGCCCGCCATCCGGAAGAGATCGCGCCAGACATGCCCCGTGAACACCGGGTCCCGATAGCTGACGATCAAAGAAGGAAACCCGTGGAGGCGGACAATACGGTCAAAGAAGGCCCGGGCCACGGATGCCGCAGTGTAGGGATGACCGAGCGCGATGAAGTGAGCATACTTGGAGAAGCGATCGACCATCGTGAGAATGACCGATTTGCCGCCCACCTTGTGGAGGCCCTCAATGAAGTCCATGGAAATATCCACCCAGACCTGAGACGACACCTCCAAGGGCTGGAGCAGACCAGCCGGCCACAGTGTCTCCGTCTTATTATGCTGGCACGTCACACAAGACCGCACCAAGTCACGGACCAGGGCCCGATCACCTAGAATGTAGAAGTCGACGCGGAGACGATGGAGGGTTTTCTGCACACCCTCATGGCCTGCCGAGTGGGCCAACAGCAGCACCTCGTAACGGAGATCGTCGTGCGCCGGCACGAAGACCCGTCGCCCATGTAGGAGCAACCCATCGGCAAGGTACCATGGCTCCTCCAGCTCACCCGCAGCCAGCTGGTGCTGAAGGAGGAGCACGTCCGGCGCAGCCGCGGTTGCCCGACAGATGTCGGCGAAGAGGGAAAAAGAGGGCCCCGAGCGGATGCAGAGCGCCGCCCCCTCAGAGTCACCAATGGCGGTGTCGGCGTCACGACGAGATAGGGCGTCGGCGACGGTGTTAAGGCGGCCCGGACGATACTCGACGGTGAAGTCGAACCCGAAGAGCTTACTGATCTACTGGTGCTGTAGTATGGTCGACAACCTCTGGTCCGACAAGAACTTGAGGCTGTATTGGTCTGTGCGAATCCGGAAAGACCGACCCCATAGATAGGGTTGCCAATGATGCACCGCCTGCACCAATCCAATGAGCTCGCGCTCATAGGCCGTGAGCTTAAAATGGCGTGCGACAAAGGGCCTGCTGAATAAAGCGAGGGGTCCATCGCCCTGAAGGACGGTGCCAAACCCCGCACTGGAGGCGTCGCAGTCGACAACAAACAGGCGGTCGAAGTCAGGCATCTGAAGGACGGGGCCCGTCGTGAGGGCCCCCTTGAGGGCCTCGAACGCCACGGTCACCTCCTCATCCCAGGCAAAGGCGTCGCGACGGAGCAGGTGCATGAGCGATGGCACGATCAGGCCGAACTCCTGGATAAATTTTCGGTAGTACCCCGTGAGACCCAGAGACCCGCAAAGAGCCCGCGGTGAATGCGGGATTGGCCAGGCGGCGACGGCCGCCACCTTGTCAGCGTTCATGGCCACTCCCTCGGCCGAGATGACATGACCGAGGTAGGCGACTAAAGGCGTCCCGAACAAGCACTTTGAGTTCTTAAGATGAAGATGGTGCGCTCGAAGCTCGTTGAAAACGATGGCGACGTGCTGAAGATGCTCCGCCCACGAGGTGTTGTAGATAAGAATATCATCAAAGAAAACGAGCACAAACCGACGCAAGTAGGGGCGGAGGACGTCGTTCATCAGAGCTGAAAAGTCGCCGGTGCGTTGGAGAGACCAAACGGCATGACCAAGAACACGAAGTGGCCATGGTGAGTCTGAAACGCCATCTCGGCAATATCATTCGGGTGCATGCGCACCTGGTGGTAGCCCAACCGGAGATTGAGCTTGGTGAAGAAGCGCGCCCCAGGTAGCTCGTCGAGGAGCTCATCGACCACCGGGATAGGAAACTTGTCCTTAAGAGTCAGGGCATTAAGTGTGCGGTAGTCAATGTAGAAACTCCACGTGCCGTCCGACTTGCGGACGAGGAGGACCGGCACGGAGAACGGTGATGTGGAGCTCTGAGTGATGCCCAAGGCGAGCATGAGTGTGCACTGCCACTCTAGCTCGTCCTTCTGCAGCTAAGGATACCAGTAGGGTCGTACTGCCACCGGTGCCGAGCCCGGCAGAAGATGAATACGGTGGTCGTAGACCCGGGCTGGCAGAAGGCCCTGCAGCTCATCGAAGAGGTCCCTGTGCTGCTGTAGGAGGTGATCCAACAGGGGATGCTCCGCCTCGGTGGTGGTCGCGGCCATTTGGAGCTGGGGCGTCGCTTGTGAGGCGCCCCCAACGCCCTCCCACCGGACATGGTGGCTGAGACGCCAGAAGGTCATCGTCAAGGCGTCGAAGTCCCAGCGGATGGGGCCGAAAGTCCGCAAAAATTTGACGCCGAGTATGAAGTTGAAGCAGCCCAAGTTGATGCCGACATACGTGATGGTGAAGTTCTCGTCGCCGATGGTGATGGGCACGTTCCGTGCCAACCCATGGCACCGGAGGCGGTCGCCGTTAGCCACGGTGACCCGAAGTTGCTCCCCGCCCGTCGGCTGAAGCGCTAAGCGCCGCATGGTAGCCTCAAGCAGGAAGTGTTGGGGAACGTTGCAGAAAACAAAAAATTTCCTACGGTTTCACCAAGATCCATCTATGAGTTCATCTAGCAACGAGTGATTGGATTGCATCTACATACCTTTGTAGATCACGCGCGGAAGCATTCAAAGAACAGGGATGAGGAATTCGTAGTCGACGTGATCCAAATCACCGGAGATCCTAGCGCCGAATGGACGGCACCTCCGTGTTCAACACACATACGGTTAGCGTGACGTCTCCTCCTTCTTGATCCAACAAGGGGGGAGGAGAGGTTGATGAAGATCCAGCAGCACGACGGCGTGGTGGTGGATGCAGGGGTCACCGCAGTAGGGCTTCGCCGTTCTACTGCGAGAGGGAGAGGTGTAGCAGGGGAGAAGGAGGCGCCAAGACTCAAGGGTGTGGCTGCCCCTCCCTCTCCCCTTCATATAGGCTCCCCCAGGGGGCGCCGGCCCTAGGAGATGGGATCTCCTAGGGGGGGCGGCGGCCAAGGGTGGAGTAGCCCCCAAGGCAAGTGGGGCGCCCCCACCCTAGGGTTCCCAACCCTAGGCGCATGGGGTAGGCCAAGGGGGGCGCACCAGCCCACTATCGGCTGGTTCCCCTCCCCACTTTGGCCCATGGGGCCCTCCGGGATGGGTGGCCCAACCCGGTGGACCCCCGGGACACTTCCGGTGGTCCCGGTACAATACCGGTGACCCCCGAAACTCTCCCGATGGCCGAAACTGCACTTCCTATATATAATTCTTCACCTCCGGACCATTCCGGAACTCCTTGTGACGTCCGGGATCTCATCCGGGACTCCGAACAACTTTCGGGTTACTGCATATTATATCTCTACAACCCTAGCGTCAGTGAACCTTAAGTGTGTAGACCCTACGGGTTCGGGAGACATGTAGACATGACCGAGATGGCTCTCCGGTCAATAACCAACAGCGGGATCTGGATACCCATGTTAGCTCCCACATGCTCCTCGATGATCTCATCGGATGAACCACGATGTCGAGGATTCAAGCAACCCCGTATACAATTCCCTTTGTCAATCGGTATGTTACTTGCCCGAGATTCGATCGTCGGTATCCCAATACCTCGTTCAATCTCGTTACCGGCAAGTCACTTTACTCGTACCGTAATGCATGATCCCGTGACCAGACACTTGGTCACTTTGAGCTCATTGTGATGATGCATTACCGAGTGGGCCCAGAGATACCTCTCTGTTATACGGAGTGACAAATCCCAGTCTTGATCCTTGTCAACCCAACAGATACTTTCAGAGATACCCGTAGTATACCTTTATAGTCACCCAGTTACGTTGTGACGTTTGGTACACCCAAAGCACTCCTACGGCATCCGAGAGTTACACGATCTCATGGTCTAAGGAAAAGATTAATTGAACTTAAATTTATCATGAACTTAGTACCTGATAGTATCTTGCTTGTTTATGTTGATTGTAGATAGATGGCCCGTGCTGTTGTTCCGTTGAATTTTAATGCGTTCCTTGAGAAAGCAAAGTTGAAAGATGATGGTAGCAACTACACGGACTGGGTCCGTAACTTGAGGATTATCCTCATTGCTGCACAGAAGAATTACGTCCTGGAAGCACCGCTGGGTGCCAGGCCTGCTGCTGGAGCAATGCCAGATGTTATGAATGTCTGGCAGAGCAAAGCTGATGACTACTCGATAGTTCAGTGTGCCATGCTTTACGGCTTAGAATCGGGACTTCAACGACGTTTTGAACGTCATGGAGCATATGAGATGTTCCAGGAGTTGAAGTTAATATTTCAAGCAAATGCCCGGATTGAGAGATATGAAGTCTCCAATAAATTCTATAGCTGCAAGATGGAGGAGAACAGTTCTGACAGTGAGCATATACTCAAAATGTCTGGGTATAATAATCACTTGATTCAATTGGGAGTTAATCTTCTAGATGATTGCGTCATTGACAGAATTCTCCAATCACTGCCACCAAGCTACAAGAGCTTCGTGATGAACTATAATATGCAAGGGATGAACAAGACTATTCCCGAGCTCTTCGCGATGCTGAAAGCTGCGGAGGTAGAAATCAAGAAAGAGCATCAAGTGTTGATGGTCAAGAAGACCACTAGTTTCAAGAAAAAGGGCAAAGGAAAGAAGAAGGGGAACTTCAAGAAGAACAACAAGCCAGTTGCTGCTCAAGAGAAGAAACCCTAGTCTGGACCTAAGCCTGAAACTGAGTGCTTCTACTGCAAGCAGACTGGTCACTGGAGGAACCAGTATCAAATACCCAGGTGCACTGCGAGCATTAGTAAGGTACACATCAATAACATGTATATCACATATACCTTTGTTCACCTTGCCATCCTTCTTATCCGCCAAATACTTGGGGCAGTTCCGCTTCCAGTGACCAGTCTGCTTGCAGTAGAAGCACTCAGTCTCAGGCTTAGGTCCAGACTTGGGTTTCTTCTCCTGAGCAGCAACTTGCTTGCTGTTCTTCTTGAAGTTCCCTTCTTCTTCCCTTTGCCCTTTTTCTTGAAACTGGTGGTCTTATTGACCATCAACACTTGATGCTCCTTCTTGATTTCTACCTCGCAGCTTTAGCATTGCGAAGAGCTGCTCGGGAATTGTCTTATCCATCCCTTGCATATTATAGTTCATCACGAAGCTCTTGTAGCTAGGTGGAAGTGATTGGAGAATTCTGTCAATGACGCAATCATCCGGAAGATTAACTCCCAATTGAATCAAGTGATTATTATACCCAGACATTTTGAGTATATGCTCACTGACAGAACTGTTCCCCTCCATCTTGCAGCTATAGAACTTATTGGAGACTTCATATCTCTCAATCCGGGCATTTGCTTGAAATATTAACTTCAACTCTTGGAACATATCATATGCTCCATGACATTCAAAACGTCGTTGAAGACCCGATTCTAAGCCGTAAAGCATGGCACATTGAACTATCGAGTAGTCATCAGCTTTGCTCTGCCAGACGTTCTTAACGTCGTTAGTTGCATCAGCAGCAGGCCTGGCACCCAGCGGTGCTTCCAGGACGTAACTTTTCTGTGCAGCAATGAGGATAATCCTCAAGTTACGGACCCAGTCCGTGTAATTGCTACCATCATCTTTCAACTTTGCTTTCTCAAGGAACGCATTAAAATTCAACGGAAGAACAACACGGGCCATCTATCTACAATCAAACATAAACAAGCAAGATACTATCAGGTACTAAGTTCATGATAAATTTAAGTTCAATTAATCATATTACTAAAGAACTCCCACTTAGATAGACATCCCTATAATCCTCCAAGTGATCACGTGATCCAAATCAACTAAACCATGTCCGATCATCACGTGAGATGGATTAGTTTCATTGGTGAACATCACTATGTTGATCATATCTACTATATGATTCATGCTCGACCTTTCGGTCTCTGTGTTCCGAGGCCATATCTGTATATGCTTGGCTCGTCAAGTATAATCTGAGTATTCCGCGTGTGCAACTGTTTTGCACCCGTTGTATTTGAACGTAGAGCCTATCACACCCGATCATCACGTGTTGTCTCAGCACGAAGAACTTTCGCAACGGTGCATACTCAGGGAGAACACTTCTTGACAATTAGTGAGAGATCATCTTAAAATGCTACTGTCAATCAAAGCAAGATAAGATGCATAAAAGATAAACATCACATGCAATCAATATAAGTGATATGATATGGCCATCATCATCTTGTGCTTGTGATCTCCATCTTCGAAGCACCGTCATGATCACCATCGTCACCGGCGCGACACCTTGATCTCCATCGTAGCATCGTTGTCGTCTCGCCAATCTTATGCTTCTACGACTATCGCTACCGCTTAGTGATAAAGTAAAGCATTACAGGGCGATTGCATTGCATACAATAAAGCGACAACCATATGGCTCCTGCCAGTTGCCGATAACTCGGTTAGAAAACATGATCATCTCATACAATAAAATTTAAGCATCATGTCTTGACCATATCACATCACAACATGCCCTGCAAAAACAAGTTAGACGTCCTCTACTTTGTTTGTTGCAAGTTTTACGTGGCTGCTATGGGCTTTAAGCAAGAACCAATCTTACCTACGCATCAAAACCACAACGATAGTTTGTCAAGTTGGTGATGTTTTAACCTTCGCAAGGACCGGGCGTAGCCACACTTGGTTCAACTAAAGTTGGAGAAACTGACACCCACCAACCACCTGTGTGCAAAGCACGGCGGTAGAACCAGTCTCGCGTAAGCGTACGCGTAATGTCGGTCCGGGCCGCTTCATCCAACAATACCGCCGAACCAAAGTATGACATGCTGGTAAGCAGTATGACTTATATCGCCCACAACTCACTTGTGTTCTACTCATGCATATAACATCAACACATAAAACCTAGGCTCGGATGCCACTGTTGGGGAACGTAGTAATTTCAAAAATTTCCTACGCACACGCAAGATCATGGTGATGCATAGCAACGAGAGGGGAGAGTGTTGTCTAGGCACCCTCGTAGACCGACAGTGGAAGCGTTATGATAACGCGGTTGATGTAGTCGTACGTCTTCACGGCCCGACCGATCAAGCACCGAAACTACGGCACCTCCGAGTTCTTGCACACGTTCAGCTCGATGACGATCCCCGGACTCCGATCCAGCAAAGTGTCGGGGAATAGTTCCGTCAGCACGACGGCGTGGTGATGATCTTGATGTTCTACCGTCGCAGGGCTTCGCCTAAGCACCGCTACAATATTATCGAGGATTATGGTGGAGGGGGGCACCGCACACGGCTAAGAGAACGATCACGAAGATCAACTTGTGTGTCTAGAGGTGCCCCCTTGCCCCCGTATATAAAGGAGCAAGGGGGGAGGCCGGCCGGCCCTTGTGGGCGCGCCAAGGAGGAGGAGTCCTCCTCCTAGTAGGAGTAGGACTCCCCTCTTTCCTACTCCTACTAGGAAGGGGAAAGGAAGGGGGAGAGGGAGAAGGAAAGGGGGGCGCCGCCCCCCTCTCCTAGTCCAATTCGGACCAGAGGGGGAGGGGGCGCGCGGCCCACCCTGGCCGCTCCTCTCTCTCTCCACTAGGGCCCATAAGGCCCATTACTTCTCCCGGGGGGGTACCGGTAACTCTCCGGCACTCCGGTTTTCTCCGAAATCACCCAGAACACTTTCGGTGTCTGAATATAGCCGTCCAATATATCAATCTTTATGTCTCGACCATTTCGAGACTCCTCGTCATGTCCGTGATCACATCCGGGACTCCGAACAAACTTCAGTACATCAAAATATATAAACTCATAATGAAACTGTCATCGTAACGTTAAGCGTGCGGACCCTACGGGTTCGAGAACAACGTACACATGACCGAGACACGTCTCCGGTCAATAACCAATAGCGGAACCTGGATGCTCATATTGGCTCCTACATATTCTACGAAGATCTTTATCGGTCAGACCGCATAACAACATACGTTGTTCCCTTTGTCATCGGTATGTTACTTGCCCGAGATTCGATCGTCGGTATCTCAATACCTAGTTCAATCTTGTTACCGGCTAGTCTCTTTACTCGTTTCTGTAATACATCATCTCTCAACTAACTCATTAGTTGCAATGCTTGCAAGGCTTATGTGATGTGCATTACCGAGAGGGCCCAGAGATACCTCTCCGACAATCGGAGTGACAAATCCTAATCTCGAAATACGCCAACCCAACATGTACCTTTGGAGACACCTGTAGAGCTCCTTTATAATCACCCAGTTACGTTGTGACGTTTGGTAGCACACAAAGTGTTCCTCCGGCAAACGGGAGTTGCATAATCTCATAGTCATAGGAACATGTATAAGTCATGAAGAAAGCAATGACAACATAGTAAACGATCGGGTGCTAAGCTAATGGAATGGGTCATGTCAATCACATCATTCTCCTAATGATGTGATCCTGTTAATCAAATGACAACACATGTCTATGGTTAGGAAACATAACCATCTTTGATTAACGAGCTAGTCAAGTAGAGGCATACTAGTGACGTTTAGTTTGTCTATGTATTCACACAAGTATTATGTTTCCGGATAATACAATTCTAGCATGAATAATAAACTTTTATCATGCTATAAGGAAATAAATAATAACTTTATTATTGCCTCTAGGGCATATTTCCTTCAGAATGTGGCCATAAGATTGATCATATGACTTGAAAGCCATTGATCTCCACAGATGATAGCTCGTTTCTAAGAACACTTTTTTAAAAAGAATTGCCGTATTACAAGTTTATTATTTTTCTTGGTAACTTGGTCACATATGATGACACAATGCGAAGGTTTTCCAATTTTTTTGATTTTTTTTGAATTTTTTATGCCCGTTTCAAAATGTGGTCAAAACGGCGGGAATGACCGTTCCTAGCTAGTGGTTGAATCTTGGATTTTTTTGGTGTTTCTCTGTTTAAATAGATACTTTTGTACCTAGAAATGATTTTTAGAAAAAATAAATAGCAAACTATGAGGCAGCCGTAGTTCAAATTTGACCCGCTTCCATCTAAAACGGCGGGAATTTGTCTTTTTCACCAGAGGTGGATAAAAACTTTTTACACCCAATAATTTGGTCAATTGTGCATTAAATATGACCTAGTATTTTAGAAAAATGATTTGGACCAATTTTGTAACAATTATTTGATAGGTTCTTCACAAAAAAAACCTCATTTGGGGCACTCAAAAATGGAAAATGACTTTTTCGTCCAATGAAAATGAAAATTTCCTTAGGAAACATTGTTTGTCATTCCAATATGCACCCTTGTGCACAATATGAGATCATTTGAACAAACTAGGCAATGAATATGGCCATAATATTGATCATCTAGCTTGAAAGCCATTGATCTCCACAGATGATAGCTCGTTTCTGAGAACACTTTTTTAAAAGAATTGCCGTATTACAATTTTATTATTTTTCCTGGTAACTTGGTCACATATGATGACACAATATGAAGGTTTTCCAATTTTTTGTTTTTTCTTTGAATTTTTTATGCCCGTTTCAAAATGTGGTCAAAACGGCGGGAATGACCATTCCTAATTAGTGGTTGAATCTTGGAATTTTTTTGGTGTTTCTCTGATTAAATAGATACTTTTGTACCTATAAATGATTTTTGTAAAAAATAAATAGCAAACTATGAGACAGCCGCAGTTCAAACTTGACCCGCTTCCAGCTGAATCAGCGAAAATTTGTCTTTTTCACCAGAGGTGTATTAAAACTTTTTACACCCAATAATTTGGTCAATTGTGCATTAAATATGGCCTAGTATTTCAGAAAAATGATTTGGTCCAATTTTGCAACAAATATGTTATAGGTCCTTCACATAAAAACTCAGTTTGGACACTCGAAAAATGATTAAAAATAGCTAGAAAGATCAGAAATGGATACAAATTGGTGCCCTTTTGCAAAATATTTTTGATAGTTGCTTCACAAAATAGCTCTATCTTTAGTACTTGGAAATTATTTTAAATCACAGATTCTCGGACCAATCAGAACACTTCTCACGGATCACCCGACTCTATGTGATCTGAACCGTCCACACCAGGCGAATCCAACGTCTCTCACTCACCTCTCAGCAGGCCAATCCAAACCCTAACTCCACTCCTCTCCCCTCTCTCCCCCGATTCAGATCCCCTCGCAGCCGCCACCTACCTCCCGTCCCCGATTCAGATCCTGCCGCCCACGCACGCGCGCCACCACACTCCGCTGCCTGCGCCCGTCACGCCCCCAAAGCATCACTTTTCGCCGGATTTATAGAAAAATAGCGCCGGTAGTCTCACCCCGAACCCAGCCCCCCGGGGGGCAGCTGGGCGTGCCGGTGCCACTTTTTTGCCTCCTGCGGCCCACCTGCAGCCACTCCCCCGTCGCTTTCTCCACTTTTTCCTCGCAGAGCCCCCACCTTCCCCCTCTCTCCGTCCGCTTTCTCTCTCGCCATGCCCGGTGCCTTCCCGCAGCTCCCGCCGCGCGCGCCGCCCTGCCCCGGTGCCTTCCCGCAGCTCAGGCCTGCTGCGTCGCCGCCGCGCTCGGCTACGCGCACCCCGCCCCGCCAGCCATCTGCCGCCGCTGCCCCCTTCTCCCTCCCAGCCACGCCCCACGCCCACGCCCCCAACCCCACCCCCTACTCCTTTCCTCTGATCTCGATCTGCCTCCGCCCCCAACCCCACCCCCACCGCCACCATCCACGACCCTCACTGTAGACGAGGTCGAGGCCGACCCAAGATCGAGCCCATGCCCAGAGCCGCCCCCAAGATTCGCAGGCAACCCCACGCCAATCAAGACCTCGATCTGGATCGAGCAGGCGCTCTCCACCGACGGGGCTTGGGCTGGCCGGCGTCCCACGTTGATGTCCTCCTCCCTCCCGCTCCCGGCAACGCGCTCGGTCTCCGTAGCCGGCCTCACCGCCATAGTCACAGGTACTTTTCCTCACCCTTCTCCCTTTCTTGGTCCTCTCCTCTTTGCTCTCTCTCCCCCGTTTGGCTTTGACTCACTGGATTCGCTACTACTGGGAGGTGCATCGAGTGGGATCTGCGTGGAGATGGCGCGGGTGCCGGCGGCACGCGGGGCGCGGCACCCACGTCGTCATAGCCGCCTAGAACCTCACCGCCGCCGAGACCATGCGCCAGGCCGCAACTTCGCAGCCGACTTCACTGACAGGGGCCTATCGCTCAACATCCTCCTGTACGTACTACTACCCCCAATCATGCGCATCTGATAGTTCAGGTTCTGCCAGGGATTGCCAAGACCATTCAAGTTCAGTTTCAGCGAGATGGCTCTCTGAACCATGAGTACGTAGCACAACGCATGCCTTGCCGGCTGACAGTAGTTGTGCTGTGGCTCTACTACTGTACCATGTGTTCCTACTACTAGCTCTAGTCGTGGATGCTGGGTAGCTCCCTGTTTTATCTGTTTTTATGTAATCCTAGATAGAACCATACAACTGTGGATGACAAACACTGCAATTTAATCTAAAATTGTCATCATGATCCTAGCAAATACTCCTCAAATTACTGTAAATTGTTGCACGATTAGGGGCTAGTGTAGATGCAAAATAAGGTTGCACTTTTAGAGGATATAAGCCACTGATGTTGGATGCTTGGTAGTTGTCTTGTGTTGTGTGCATGTCGGTACTAGCAGTATGTCCGTTAGCAACAAGCATACAATTTGTGCCTATGCTCTACTGTATTGGACTCATGGGTCATCGCTGATTGACCAGGACTATAGCTTATTCCTTCAGCGTACTATCGCTTTCTCAAGTCAAC